>NC_083767.1:34083856-34383856 GCF_963514075.1 Conger conger
TATTTCTCAGCATACACACAAGTGAAATTGCATTACCATTCTCTCCCATTGGCTTTGATTCAGTGTATTCCCAATCTTTTTTTTTTTTCAGGAATATAGCCTAAATCGCTTTCTTCCCCTGGTTTTTACTTTCTGACTTAATAGGATGATTGGTATTCAGGCTTAGGCACCGCTTTAGGCCCGAACAGCCCTGGCATAACCAAGAACCTCCATTAGCCTGTTCTGTCATTGGGCTGTGTACTGCGGACCAGAACTAACTCCGCACAGCTTAAAAGCTCACTGGCTGGTTCTGGCTGGCACCAGGAGTGGAGCCTGAAAACACAGAGACTTTCTCTGGGGCCTGTTTAACGCACCGGCCCTGATTGAATCAATGCGCTACATTTTATTTATTTATTTAATTCTTCACACTGTTTAATTTCAGTGGTCACTGACCAGAACTAACAAAACTAACAAAACAAAACAAAACTAACTTGCAAAAATAGGTTTTGTGAGGAAAATGTAGATTTTTTTTATTATTTTGTTTTGTTCTCTGAAATTAGATTTTTTTTTTTACAACAGTTATTTATAAATTCAGTTACATTTTGCCAGTCTGCAAGCAATTTTACCCAGAGAAATGCGCACTGATTACAATTATACATGCAATTCATTTACATAGTCGGAGGCAATAATGCATACTGGCTTTTCATGCCATGTGTAAAAAATGTCATGCAAGTGGGTCACTTTTATATACAACCCTTAGAGAGGTGCATTGTTGGTATTTTAAGTTAGGATATCTAAATTGACCGCAAGCAAACAACGTGTGATGAGCAAAGGCAGCAAGCCAAGGCCAAATTCACCACAGGAGCTTGTTTATTTTCATGCCACCATTGAAATGCCATCCCCTGGAGTTCCCCGAGGCTCAGCGTAATGGCGTGGGAATGTGCTCTGTGGCCACAAAGCACTCTGGGAAATGACTGTTTTAACTGCGTCTACTGGGGCTGGAGTTAATTTCCTCCCGTGCAGCAAAATTATTCACGTTCAATCATCTTCCACAGTTTTCATATGAGCTCAGCAGGTTCAATGTCTACACTCTGGCAGTGGAGATGCTTCTCATTTATTGTACTTAACCCCACATTTATTAAGAAAAGCTGAATACAGGACCTCTCAGTTTTGCACTGCCTGTGTTCCAGACGTGGGTCAATCGCGTAATTGTTTTCCATTCAAATACTGCTTTTACTGATCATGTCTGGTGTATTGGAACCTGCAAAATACTCCCCAAAAGTGCAACTGATCCTTTTGGTTGGCTCAATTTCAGCAGGCAAGATCAATCGAGCACAGAAAAATATTTCAATCAAAAACAATTTTGTATGTTAAATTGTGTGTTTGACCCAGGTCTGCTGTGTTCCGGGATTCCTCACAAGAGCACTTTTTTTTCTGCCGCCTCCTGATTTATAAATGAAGCACTGCCCCCCCCAAACAGCACCCGTGGCCTTAAGCACAGCATGCTACCTTGCGCACCACCCCCATTCTCTTTTAAAGAGCTTTTTTTTTCTGAAGGGTGGGAGGGTTGTGGTGGAGGAAACGATACCCTGATTCATTAATGGATCATTCGCCTGAACCGTGACAGGAAATATGGCCGCCGTCTTTTTCCTTCGCATGCTACAGTTACGGAAAATGACTAATTCACAAGAACTGTGCAACAGCTTGGAAGGAATCATTAATATCTTGCGAAAACTGTGGCGGGTGAGCTTTTGAGTACAGCTGAGAAACAGTGTAAGAATGAATCTATTGCATTTCCTAGGCATAGGCCGTTTAAGATTTCTAGCACTGACGAGGTGACTTTTACTTAAACGGAATAAATCAATTTACTCCTGCAGCCACCAGCATCGGTGCAGCAGTTAAGCAGTTACATATTTTTGAACCTCTGTTTTTAGCGGTAATGCCGGTGGTAGCAGAGGCTGTATCCATTCCGCTGTGTTTATGTCTCCTTCGGAGGAAAGTGACAGGTGTTATTTTCTGCCGTGTTTATTCAGCGTGCAGCCGGTGACTGATCCGGGGTTGATATCTCTTGTGGTTCCCCTTGCATTGTGTATTCAGCAAACATCATTTCACAGTACATGCCAGTGACATAAAACCCATAAGTAATGTATAATATAGTGTGGGGAGAAGGGCTAATGTATTTTCAGGGGCTAGATTTAGAGGGGCCATTATGCACTGCAGGAAACATTTGGAGAGGGTTGAAGGGAAAGACTAATGGTCCTCATTCTTCTAAATATCCCATATACGGGCGCGACTATAGTGGCAATGGTTGGAATTGTGGCTCGGTGAGTGAGTACAACTTTTCACACAGATGGAAAATGAATGTGGCCTGCTGTTTAAAGAGCTGAACTCCTAACTGGTGAGCTTGCTAGTTTAACGCCCAGGCTGTGCTGCTATGCCCTCAAGCAACTTTTGTCAGTAAACCCAGAGCTGTTAAAATTGATATCATGAAAACCGCAAGCTGTAACTTGCTCTGGCTAAGAGTATATGATACTGTAAGCGGCTAAATGATGCAACACCGCACCTCACCAAACGTACTCTGACGTTGTACTGTGTCTTCTGTTGTTTATGTGTTTCTATGGATATTACATTACATTAATGGCATTTGGCAGACACTCCAGAGCGACGTACAGTTGATTAGACTAAGCAGGGGACAATCCCCCCCAGGAGCAAGGTGGGGTTAAGGACCTTGCTCAAGGGCCCAACGGCTGTGCGGATCTTATTGTGGCTACACCGGGGCTCGAATCGCCTATCTTGCAGGTCCCAGTCATGTGCCTTAACCACTACACTACAGGCCACCTCTGAATTAGATGCATTTGCTGTCAGTGAGTAACTGATTGCCCATGGGTTACTGTGATACCACTGTACGCTCAACTGACTGGAATACTGTGCCACAGGGGTGCATGTCCACAGATCCAATGCAAATTTGGTCATTACAACAGTGGTATGCAGAAGACTTTTGATGTCACGTTTCATGTTTGTCACGTCATGTTTCATGTTTAGTCATTGTCATGTCACGTATTATGTTAGTCAAGTCTCACCACGTTTTTATATTTTATGGCATGTTATGTTTAGTTCATGTTACGATTTATTTGTTAGTCTTGTCATGTCACATTATGTAGTTTATTCATGTCACAGTTGCAAACTTGTTATGTCTTGATTTATGTTTGTTTCATGTTATGTGGTTCTGTTCATTGTTTAGAATACACTTTCTCATGTCTTTCTGCAAACCTTGCATTCCTGCTTTCTCTCTCTCCCTTTCTGTCACTCACACCCTAATTGTTTAAATTTCCCTTGTCTTCTTACTAATCTACTAACATTAGATCAGGATTGGGTAATACTAACATTCTAACCATGTGTTCATGTTACCTTACGTTTTTTGTGCATGTCATTTACTAATTTAAATGGTTGGCATTTATATAGCGCCTTTATCCAAAGCACTGTACAATTGCTGTATCTCATTCACCCATTCATACAAACACTCACACGCTGACGGCGATTGGCTGCCATGCAAGGCACCGACCAGCTCGTCAGGAGCATTTGGGGGTTGGGTGTCTTGCTCAGGGACACTTTCGACACAGCCCGGGCGGGGGATCGAACCGGCAACCCTCCGACTGCCAGACGACTGCTCTTACTGCCTGAGCCATGCCTGAGCCATGTCGCTCCTGCTATTTACTAACGCTAGGGCAGGATAGGTTTATTACGAAGGATTACTAATTACCTCGTTAAATTGTCAATCCTCCACACCTGATTTCCATTCTCATGCTGCTCTCAAGCTAATTGTCTCCATCTATCTACACCTGCATATAAAGCTCAGTTTCATGTCATGTCTTTGTGAAATTGTTGCCTCCTGTTCGTCAGTGCACCGCTTTAGCGGTTTTGTCAAGCCATTGTCTACCTGTTACGATCCAAGCCTGTTTATTGACCAAAGATTATTGACTTCTGTTTTGTTGACCATTGGCTGCCTGTACCATGTCTTTGCCTGCTGTCTTTGTGCTTTTGCCCTGCGGAGCAGACTTCGGTCTTGACTCTTGCGCCATC
The DNA here is from genome assembly GCF_963514075.1 of Conger conger. Classification (NCBI taxonomy): domain Eukaryota; kingdom Metazoa; phylum Chordata; class Actinopteri; order Anguilliformes; family Congridae; genus Conger; species Conger conger. The sequence goes on from NC_083767.1 coordinate 34,087,916, forward strand.
ATCGACCCTGAGCCTGCCTACCGTCCGCCTGTACTTCTGCCCCGCTGACATATTTCCCGGCTACTGGACCTTTTGCATGGTGTACCGATTACGAGACTGCCTTCTCCCTCGGTACTGTATTGGATTTTACGTGTATGAACATTGCTTGTTTTTTGACTACACTCACTGGACACTCCCTGACGGGACTTTACACCCCTGTTTCTGAGTTGTGCATTTTGGGTCCAACCCCCCACGCACCCGTCTCAGATGTTCTTTAATAAAAAATTACAAATACCTAAAAGCAGGCTAAAAAAAGGAAGGAGACCAAACCCCTTCATCCCCTTAAGCTGACGCTTTTGATCACATGATCTCACGCACGTACACACACACAGCCTGGCCCAATCAAACATAAGGAAGGGAGAAAGAAAAAAACCCCAGACAAAACCCCCCCAAAAAAAAAAATGTGAACAAGAAATTTAAACATGAAACCACACTTTACACAACTAAAACATTTCAAAACACAATTGTAAAACCATCCACCCCCACAGCACAGATGGCTCCTCCCTAAACCTCCCTCCCTTCTTAGTATGCAGAAGAGCATCTCTGAAAACACAACTCATCATAACTGTAAGTGGATAGGCTATAGCGGCAACTTATTCAAAATAAGTTGAATAAATACCAAATAAAGTGCTCACTCAGTGTATGTTGGTTTAGCTTTATTTATGAAGTAAAAATAAAAATGCTTATACAGTATGACTATGTATATGGGCGGCCTGTAGTGTAGTGGTTAAGATACATGACTGGGACTCGCAAGGTTGGCAGTTTGATTCCCGGTGTAGCCACAATAAGATCCGCACAGCCGTTGAGCAAGGCCCTTAACTCTGCATTGCTCCAGGGAGGATTGTCTCCTGCTTAGTCTAATCAACTGTACGTCGCTCTGGATAAGAACGTCTGCCAAATGTAATGTAATATTAATGCTTATATGTATGTATTAAGATTAATATATATACATGGAAGTTCCGGTGAATTCGATGTGCACTTGCCAGTTTTGTACTTGAGTTTGGGACACGCTTGATCACATGGCCGTTAACTTTGCATTTCATTTATGCACTAACTAGTCCACAAGTAATTCAATTTGAGGCATGGCCCATGTCACAATGGAAGAAGGGAGAGGAGACATATTCACTTCTACAGAGCTATCGCAGAGCTATTCCCTGTGTACACATTAGTGCGTTGTTGCAGCCTGGACTAAGCCTTTGTACGTAACTCAATTCAAAATGTTTTAATATATTTATTTATTACACATTGGGCGGTTTATCTTTCACAGAAATGACAGTTTACAGAAACTTTTTGTTCGCTAAATTTAAGGGCAGGTGTTGCTTAAGCGCAATCTTGAGATTGCATTTAGACATTCGACTTCTGGGGTGTTAACAGCCAACAGCCAACTGCCAATCACAATTTTGAGGAACACCTACATGAAAATCATGCTGTCATCATTCAATTGGACAAATTTGTAGCTGCAGTTAATAGTTGCAGTCGGTCAATCATAATGACATCCAATGCCAGAGAGCCATTAATTCCCCTTTCCCCTCTGCCTCAGTTTCCCAGCATGGACTGCAGTGTTTTTTTACAATCTTGTGTACTACAGATGCATTATGGGTATTTTCACTAAATAGCTTTAGTAAGCGAAACAGGAATAGATAATGGTGAATGGTTCTTGTAACTGAATAAAATACACATGTGCATTTTTCCAACAAAAGGAAGTGACAACACATTTACTTAATTATATGGGTAAAATTGTCCTTTTAAATTTGGAAAATGGAAGTGCTATTTTCTCAATGATCCCCCCGCTGATAAGGCGTGGCTCAGCCACTGTTCTGTGTGAATTCCATCGATGAGTCAGCTCAGCTGTGTTATCATGTAGCATGCAAATTGGACTAGAGCTGTAACTACAGCTACTTTAAGACACTGAGCTGAATGAACGTGTGCAGACAGGTCTCGAAAATCCCAACAGGGATGTCACATCCCATATGGAAACAGAATGATAATTTCTAGATCCAGACCACATCATTTAATGATCCCGTGCTGGTGGATTACCACCATCCCCGACATGCCTGAGCATGACCTCCTGCTCTATACACCATGGATCCGTATTCATCAAGCCTATTAGAGTGTCTGCTGATCTATGATCAGTATTAACTGGCCCATATCCTAACCATATCCCTAATGAGGTATACGGCATGACTGATCCTAGATCAGCACTCCTTAGATGCTAATGAATACGGGCTCCACTCACCTAGTTTAAAGCTTCCGGACATTACCTCATGCTGTATTTTGCCTTATGGGGAATATGGAGGATTGATATTGTGACAAAGTCTACAGAAATGCCTCTTTAAGCATGGTTTTATAAATCATTGCGCTCCTCTGAGAATTAAAAATCGATCTTCATTTTGGGGAGCATGCTTGCAATCATATTTGCACACTGATTCTCCACAGAGGGGAGGGAATTCAAAATGAAGAAAAAGCACTTTTCAATATGGTAAAAACAAGAAAATGATTCCCCAGCCACTCCACAGGGGATTGGGCTAAACTGCTAGACAATAGCGTGGTGTTAAAGATTGTACAATAATGACCATGGAAGCACACTGAACATAAAAATGAGTGTGAACAAGAGAAAAGCTGCAATTTTACAGGATAAAAAAAAAATTAAGTACTGCACTCCAGTCCAAATTGGATTTACCATTTAGATGTACTGTATCGCGCAACATCTGGTAATTGATAAAAAGGAATTAAAGGCTACAAAAGATTTTTGAGGTTGAGTTCTGTCAGTAGATAAAGTGTGGCAGGTGGAAATGAGCAAAAGGTTAATACTACATGAATATTAGGAGGTGTTTCTTTATGCAGAGTTATCTGTGTGATCTCATGTAGTAGAGGCTGAAATCCTCAAGGCGTCCAGGCTAGACACAGTGCTGGATGATCTCCATAATATTCATAAAAAGATTAGATTGGCTGGCTGAATGGCTGGCCTTCTCTCAAAATTCTGCATTATTAGAGTATGTCCACAAGAAATCCTTAATCTTTATGCTTATGTTCTTAAATGTTTGTTTCAGTTGAGATTATTTGGATTAAATGCATAAATTATGCCAGTGTAGGCATTTCTGAAAACTTCTCAGGGCAAACACGACGCCAGTGACGTTTCGAATCTCCAGCCTGTGTTTCCCAAACTCCACCCTTGAACTCTGCATACAAATATTAATTTAATTTAAGCATTTAATCCAAATAATCTCAGTTGAAACAAGCGTGACAGTGCTCCATTAAATTCTCCTTACTATGTATTCATTTTTTGTTAAGTTCTTGTTGTTCTTGGGTTTTTATCATTATTTATGCCACGGTCTGGGTTCTCGATTCTGATTGCATGCTAGGTGGTCAAAAATTGAAGGTGGACCAGGAATTACAAATAATAAGTGGCGAATAAGAAACCCATTTAAGCCTCGTTTCAAACCTTGAATTTAACCAATTTAGCTAAACTGGACATAGCCATCTGCCTACCTTCACTATTTTGATCAAAACTTAACCAACATATGTAACCATGGCAACATGCTGAAACAGAAGTCACATTAACGGCCTGAAGTAGTTTGTGGCAGCAACTGTAATGACCACCTCGTCGAGGATGATTCCTTACGTATTCTTCAATTCTTCAATTTATGTCTTCATGTATTCTTGTGCTCTGTTGTACGGCATCATGAAATGGCTACTGAGAAAGATACATGGCTCAGACGAAACTGAGGTTTTGTAGGGTGGCCTGTAGCGTAGTGGTTAAGGTAAATGACTGGGACACGCAAGGTCGGTGGTTCTAATCCCGGTGTAGCCACAACAAGATCCACAATAAGATCCACAACAAGATCCCTACAGCCATTGGGCCCTTGACCCTGCATTGCTCCAGGGGAGGATTGTCTCCTGCTTAGTCTAATCAACTGTACATCACTCTGGATAAGAGCGTCTGCCAAATGCCAATAATGTAATGTAATGTAATGTAATGTAATATGAGATGTGAAAGGTTCTGCGGGTAGGATTTTGCAGGTGAGATGCTATCTGTAAGATTCCACAGGTAAAAGTCTACAGGTAATATGCTACCTGTAAGACTCCATAGGTTAAATTCTTCAGGTATGATGCTCCAGGTAAGATTCTCCACATACAGTATGATTCTGAAGGTAACATTCTTCTGGTCAGATAATACAGCAGGTAAGATTTTGCAGATAAGTAATCGGGATGGGGCCAGGTACCCGAACCCGTACCTCACATGGTTCTCTGTTGCTCCAAACCCCTCCCTTCGCCCTGCAGGAGGTGCTGGGATTGGCATTGTGTGACTGCTGAAACTGCAGGCCCCTCCTTTAGCTACCGCTCAACCTTTAGCCTCCTTATTGGCTCTAAAGGTCACCAAAAGGTCAGGTCTCCTGATGAGGGGTAGGATCGCTGTACCGTTTTAGGAAAAAACTTACAAATCTACATACTCCATATGTCTGCACCAACAGAAAAGCATACAATAGAATAACATAGAAAATGGAATAGATCCCCAGATCCATCAATAAACTCAAGAGACTCCAGTTAGCATTTAGCAGTGAGCAAACAATGTTTCTGTTTATACACATCTAATTGACATATTTATTTAGTTTCCCTTGAAGCCAATGTAGAAGAATGGATGTAGTATGTCGTGTTGCAACATCAGAGGTTGAAGGTTCTAATTCCTGGTGGGGCAACATATGTTAAACATATGTCTACTGCATTCTGCTCCAGCCCATATCCAGCTGAATGAACAGAAAACGGTTGAATGAATTGAACATGAATAGAAATGAATGAATATAAAATTGGGTTTAAAGAAACAGCCACTCTGGATTAATCTAAACAAACTGTTCTGGCAGTAATAGTATCTGCTATGAATTGTTTGCCCTTTAATATTTGAAGTCTTTTCTGTTTACAGTGGGATCACAATGCTTTCACAGTGTATGTTTTTGCAAATGTCATTTTAAGTACATAAAAGCACAGTCAGTAGACCCAACTGTTTTCTGTAATTTATCTGAGGGCTATCTGTCTGTCTGTTTATCTCATGTATTATATGTCTTTCTGGAGGATTGTCTGTTCACTCCATTGTGTCTGTAGGTCCATCTGTTTTATGACGATAGACGTCTTTCTGTTTTCTGCATTTGTCACCGCAAATTAAGTGCCCAGGGCCAGTGGAAAGCTGTTTATTTATATATTTTGTCATTTGGCATTATTAATGCCTTACCCTGGCACAGTTCTTATCATACCACCTTTAACTGGGTGATGCAGGGCCTTATTTGTGGCCAAATGGCATTATGAAACCCATTTGTGTTTAAATTAACATGCAGAAGGATGGGTTGACCTGCCGCCTGCTAGATTTCCTGCTGTCTGAACTCAAGGAGGAAGCCCTTAGCACTTGCCCTGTGAATACACAGCGAGCAATTAGGTTGACTAGTAGCTGGAAGTCCACTCACAGAGCTGAGTGACATCCAACAACCTGAAAAGCCTAGGTCTGGTTGAGACTAGTCTATGCCAAATTCACTCGTCTAAAGGAGCTCAATCTGCAGGTAAACCATCTTCACAGAAGGTAGAAACGAAGCTTGCATCAGTCTTCAAGCAATACTGTCTCAGTACAGTGAGCTGAGATTGACTGCACCAGGTGATCGGGCAGACCACAGCTGCGGTGTAATGGAGCTAAAAGCTTGATCACCCATAGTATGGAGCCACGTCCTGGGCACTGCTCTGAGGCTACGGCTGAGACAGAAGTACCGAGAGATAGGAAGGACCATCTCCATCCAAAAATCAGCAACAGTATCTAGAAGTCAATCCTGATGCTGACCAGAAGCCAGTGGAGTCAGGACAGGAGCGATTTGCTCAAATTTCCTGGTTCTGGTGATAACTCCAGCTGGACTATTCTGGACAACCTGCAGGCTCTGTATTGACCTTGCAGGAAACCCAATGAACACTGTATTGCAGTAATCAATTCTGGGGGAAGTTTCTTGAGGTCAGGGTGGGAAAGAATCAGACGTAGACGTGCTCTGTTCTTGAGCTGAAAATATGGCTTTGTTTGTTTTTTATGATGTGGTGGGCCAATCATTTGTGTGCCGGTGGGCGAGTAGCAAGCACTGGGACCGCAGAGATCACCCCCAGTGACCTGCAGCTCTAATTGGCTGCCATTGTCTGGGGTGAGAGGTCATTACCTGGAGGCATGGTACCTGTGGGAGTTGTGAGGATCAGAAGAAGAGGATACACATTTCTCACTTCTATTTCACCCTATGTTAAATCTGCAGGGACTATTTTTTGATGCTCAAGAGTCCTTTTATTTTACAGCAAATGTGTGGATTTTACTTCCCTGGTCTGTGAGTGGAGTGTATGAATGTCTTACTTGACGTGTTTGATCTTTCACATTTTTTAAAATCAGATTTCATGCATTTTCACAAGTTTATGGTTCAATCCCATCGATTTGTTTCTGCTTTCTTAGAAAGGTGTTGCACCACTGTTTTGTTTCACTGAAACCTGCATACCCCATGATGCGTTCTCATGCACGTTTACCTCATTGAATTTCACAGGTAAAAATAACAGCACACAGGTGGGAACAGGGGGGGGGGGTGCAGGGTGCGGAGGTGTGTACAATGTTAGACTTCAAGGAGCAGCTGCTGTCAAGACCTCATCCGCAGAAATGCGCGTTTAATCGCTGTATTGGGGGAAGATGACGAGACAAAAGAGAGAGGGGAAGCGATGTTAACGGCGGCGAGGAAAGGAACAGAAACAGAGGAACAAGACAAGTCTTCCCTCATGTCGGTGTCTTGTTCCCCGAGGGTGGGGGTGGGATGGGAGCTCTGCGGGGGGACCCGCCGAATGCAGGGAGCCCGGGACCGCTTCTCGTCCTTATCGCGTTGTTCCTGTCGCGGTCATCGTATTCCCATTTGTCCAGCGCCCGAGTCATCGGTTCCCCGTCGCGTTGATCCCTGCCAGCCTGTGGGATGGAGACAGCTGGAGCATCGACTACGACGCCAGCCACTCTGCTGATAATGCACAGCTATGGCCCTCTGTATGCACTCTCTTCATCCCCCTCTCTCTCACTCTCTCTCAAGTTCAAGTTCAAAGTGCTTCATTGGCATGACAACTTTAGCATTTGTATTGGCAAAGCATGGCAAGGAACATGTTAAACAAAGAATAATAACACTGTAATATGATTTAATATATAAATGATAACAGGATAATAATTAAAATATATATATACACTCAGTGAGCACTTTATTAGCCTGTCCACTTTGATTTATGGTGTGTTGTGTGTTCAGAGATGCTCATCTCATTCTATTTCCCTTCATCCTTCTCTCACTCTCTCTCACTCTGCACTCTCTATCACTCTCTTCATCCCTCTCTCCTTATCACTCTCCTTTCCTCTCTCTCCCTCTTACGCCTTCTGTGTCTCTTTCCTCACTATCACGGCATCTCTCTTTCACACTTTCTGTTCATCTCTCCCCCTCTCCCTATTGCTGTCTCTCTTCCTCTTTCATTCTTTCTGTCTATCGCTTACCCACGAGGAGTCTTGTGAACACTGTGTAACCGATGCATTCTTTTTCCGGCTCTCTCCCACTACACCCTTCTGTAGTGTGAAGTTAGCAGTTGCTGTGTACCCAGCATAAGGAAAATAATTAGGAAGAATAAATGGTGTGGGAGAACACCATAATCTTGTTTTTAAGAAAAGATAATTAGCTTGGATTTAACTTTAACTGAGCAGTGGAGGTTCTCAGTTGATCTTTTTTTCCTCTTTTGATGTTGAATATACAAACAGTCACAACCACATTGTACCCACATGATAGCTTGTTGATGAATAAACATACAGGTCACTGGGATTTAACCAATTGACATAGTAATCAGCCATACTATACATGTGGGTATTAACCCTTAATACACCACAGGGCTTTCTGTGTTTTATTGTTGATGTGGGAAAGGGACATTGGGTTTAAGTCAATCAGGGGATACAGAGGAACTCACTACAGTACAGTGCAGAGCTAGTATGTAGGCTAACAGATGTACCTTTACTAGTGCCAGTGTATAGCTGCTCACTCGGTTTACAACAAACAACACTAAACTGCTTGTGATTGCAGGACAAAAGATCGGCTGTTACTACTTTGTCTGCACATGCAAATCACACTTCAAACGAAAATAAATGCTTCTCACCTGCCATCTTCATTCACGACGAGAGTCTGCAGCGTTTGTTCAAAACTCGTGAAAAAAGTGCAAACTACCGGTGCAAACTCGCAGAATTAGCCACCGTCAGCACAACAGCCTGTTTGCCAGCAGGAAACCCGGGGCACAGCGATCTGCGAGGAGACAGTTGAGACAAGACGATCGAGATAAGCATTCAGCTTCCAAAATAAGGCTTAATAGTTGATGGACGGTCCTGTCACGAGTTGAGCCAATTTTGCGGCTGTCCCCGACGGTGATGTGATTTAGTCTGGTGATCTGGTTCTTCCTAACCGGGATAAAATGTATTTGTTAGTTTATGTTGTCATTGTATTGTACTGTTGTTTAATAACCCTTTGAAAAGTAGGTTTTTTTAAAACAGTTTTTTCTTCTTCAGAATTCTATGTCAGTGTTCTAGATTCTAGAACTCCCAATGCTTTCAATTACCAGTAGCGATTGTTACATCAGCATTAGAATTTTCAGCTAAGAACATTCTAATCTATTTGTGATCTCACACTTTAAAAACTCTCCTCCAGTAGTCTTGTGTGTGAGGGCCACAGTGAGTTTGCAGTTCATGTGCGCAGTGGCCTATGTCATCACGAGAATAATTCCTGTTGTTTTCTCTTGTTTTTTATTATTCTTCGGTCCTTAGAGTATCCCAGCAACTGAAGTTGATTGTATTAGGAGCTGAGCTTGTTTCTGTGTTCGCTTCAATGCCCCCCTAGTGTAAGCCAGCCGTCCGGCTAAACAAGGTCATATTGACACATTGCGAGCAATCACAGCTACGTATTTTCCCAGTCTGGCCCAAAGCAATAACCAAAGGAGGGTAAATGCACTTTTCTTCATATTCCATCATACTCACAGCTTTTTTAATATACTTCTTTAATTTATACCTTTAAGGAATTCCCTTCCCTTTCGGTGTGACGGTGTTTGTGTTCAAACACACACACACACACACACACACACACACACACACACGCGCACACACACACTGTGGGTAAGTGAAATGAAAAGGCCAGGCTGTGAACAGAATGCTCACACACAGGCTTCAGGCAGGAGGGGTCCTGCAGGGACGGTCTGGGCAGTCCAGGATGTCATGACAGAGGCAGCTCCTGCGTGCAAAGGCCTAGAGCAGCAATCTAGTCATAAAGCACTGCCTGGCTGATCAAATGAACGTCTGAACCAATAGGAAATTCTTCCTCTCAACCCCGGAGCTAAAAGAGGCTGTTTTTTCCCCATGGCGGCAGATGGCACATCTTTACTGTCCATGATCACCCAGCCAATTGTTCTAAATCCTTTAACCCTTTGTTTTTTTGGAATGTTTGTTTTCACAGTTATGAGTCAGTGTTCTGGAACTCCTTTGGCTTCAATTACCAGGAGTGATTATTGCATCAGCATTAGAATGCTCAGTTAAGAAAATTCTGATCACTTATTTATGACCTCACACTTAAATAGTTAAGACCGGCGACGTGTGTTGTTCATACCCATGCAAGTGCATTCATTCATTTACAAAATACAGCAGCAGGAGTTAAGATTTCTGTTCTATAGAACAATAGAATAGCACCTATCAGTCTGAACAAAAACGTTTTAAAGTAAAGAATATGAAGAGAAAGAATAATAGGCAGAGAGATGTGGACAGATTGCAAAGTTGCTCTATGAGACACACCACACAATACATTATTTACCTGCTTCATATTCACCAGTATACAGGCCTTAGGCATAGTTTTATTTGTTATTTATCTTATTTATAGGGTGTTTTTTTCTACGGAACATCTACAATTCTGAGCCCCCTACTCCCACTGGGTTGGTAGTAAACACAAAACTTACGCCATCTAATGCTAAGTTTTTTACCACTGAAATGTATAATTGTACAACATTATAATACTTCCATATATGCAAAATTCAAGATTGGATCCAGCACAACCTGCAATATCCAGGGATGTGCTCAGATTCCCACTTTAATCGCGCCTTAAAAAACACTGTCTGGGTGTAATTGGAGCCTTCCGTTATGAGACGCGGGACCAACTGCATCCCCTTTCAAAGTTAAAAAAAGCCGTTGTAATTAGAGGGAAACAGTGTGTCTATTTCAAACATGGCAAAAAAGAAACTGAGGATAGATGTCTAGTCTAGTGTGGATTATAAGATTCTTTCTTTAGGAAAGGCCAGGTTAGGTTATTTGTTTTGGTTTTGTTTTTGATTTCATTTTAAGTTTTACATTTTGTATGATGTTGTTGCTTCATAAGCAGACACTGCATGCAGTAAAAAAGATCAGTATGATCTGGAACTGTTTACAACAAAGGTTTTGATATGGAGACTTTATCTCTCTAAGGCAGACAGAGTTGCTTTGATAGGGATTCTCAAATGTACTAGTGCAGTGGAAGTACAGACTCTCTTTTCTTATTGAATGACGCAATTGCTGTGCATGTTATCTTTTCTCGGTACAGAAAAAAAAAACAGCTTTTCATTGTCTGTTTTATGACCTTATCAGAGTGGACTGGTCACTGCAGTCTGGTAATAACAGAACAGGCCACCCCACCCTAGTTCAAAGCTGAATCAGTAAGCCCGGCTCATTACTCCTACAGAAAGGAAAGTTTACTTATTTGCTTATTTTCATGAGGTGATGCCCGATGACTTGCCTGTAGCGTAGTGGTTAAAGTAAATGACTGGGACCCGCAAGGTCGGTGGTTAGATCCCCGGTGTAGCCACAATAAAATCCGCACAGCATCGTTCAGAATGCAGAAAACCTGTCCGCCCACGACTCCCCGAGAGACCTCGCGATCGCACTGGCCTGGGCACCGGGTAAAATAAGTTCTGCGGTTTCGTTTTCCGGTTGGACTCACAGGTCACTCGTGGGAACACAAATAGCTTTTCCGGGAGGCAATAACACGGCTGTCGGAGCTATCGGAACCAAGCAGGCCGGGATGGAGAGCTTACATTACATGTCTTTTTTGATTATCCAAAGCGACTTACACTTGATTAGACTGAGCAGTAGACAATCCTCCCCAGGAGCAAGGCAGGGTTAAGGGCCATACCTAATAAAGGTACATCTCGGCTGTGCAGATCTTATCGTGGCTACACTGGGTATCGAACCGCCGACCTAGCGGGTCCCAGTCACATACCTTAACCACTACGCTACAGGCTGCCCCTGTATAGTTCACATGAAGCCCATGCTGGGCTTAATCGCTGACGCACACCCGGCCGTTGGTCCGCACTCCTCAGCTCCTGTCAAACAGTCACGGTCCCTTTTGTAATTACAGTCACGGTCCCTTTTATAATTACAGTCACAGTCTTGTCAGAACGTTTTCTTTAACAATGCCTGGTGTTTCAGGTGCTTGTTTCTTTTAGTACGTGCTCTGTGATAGTGTGAGTCAAACTTGAGTTTAGTGGTTAGGAACGTATTTGTATTAGGACTTGTTGTCTCGAGTTGGTTGTTGCTATGTTACAGTATGTTACGCTGCAGGTGTTTGGCAGATACTCTTATTCAGAGCAACACAGCTTCTGTTTTTATTGTTTTCATAGTATCCGTTTATACAGCCATGTATACTCAGTGAGCACAGGTGAATCCTGTTTGCTTTAACTTCAGATGTGTCTAGAATTTGATTGGAGTCCACCTGTGGCAAATTGAATTGATTGAACATAGTTCAGAAAGTGTATATAAGGTCCCACAACTAACACTCTCAGGTCAAAAACCAAGGAAGTCCAAGGAACTCTCTATGGGCCTCCACAATAAAATGGTGGCGATGCATAGATCAGGGAAAGGGTATGAATCCATTTCTAAAGCTTTCAGTGTTGCCAGGAGCATAGTGGCCTCAATAATTGTGCAATGGAAGAAGTTTGGAACCACCAGGACAGTCACAGAGCTTTGGAAGTGCTTACAGAGATGGGAGAACCTGCCAGAAGGACGAGCATCTTAGCAGCACTCCATCGATCTTTATGGTTGATTAGCTAGACGGAAGCCACACTTGAGTAAAATAAAATAATAATAATAATAATAATAATAATAATAATAATAATAATAATAACTTTTTTTGTATAGCACTTTTTGAGCAAACAATACAGTGTATACAGCCAAAGCTTTACGGCAGTGAAAACAAATACCATTAAAATAGACACAATGCCAAAAAAGATTACACAATATTCATGATCAAATAAAAATATGAAATTATTAAATTTATACAAACAAATACAAACTCCTTAGCGGGGAGAAAAACCCTCAAACAGGGCCAAGAAATCCCAGGAAAAGTAATGCCTGGGGCAGGAGTCCCAGGAAAACAGAAACAGAGAAAGAGGAGTGACTGTAGAAGTTAGCAGTGCACACAATTACTACTCCTAATTTTAACTTATGATTTCAACCCCCATGCACAGAACACATCAAGCAAAGAATACCTGTACCACAGGTACCTCCCTGGTGACTAAGGTTCTAACTAACCCCATCAGCCACGTGTGCATTTCCACTAGCCTGACATGCCAACCATGGCCAAATTTCCAGTACTATATATGACAGGCTGCTGGGAGTTTTCCAAACGGCATTAAAAAAAAAAAGATTCTCTGGTCTGATGAGACAAGTGTAACTCTTTAGGCAGATCTCCCAGCATTATGTCTGGTGAACACCAGGCACTGCTCATCACCTGGCTAATACCATCCCTACGGTGAAGCATGGTGGTGGCAGCATCATGCTATTGGGGTGCCTCTCAGTGCCAGGGACAGGGAGACTGGTCAGAAATGAGGGAACAATGAATGCAGCCAAATGCAGAGAGGTCCTTGTAGAAAACCCGCTCCAGAGTGCATGCGACCTCAGACTGGGGCAACAATGACCCGAAGCATACAGCCAAGACAACGCTGGAGTGGCTTCAGGACAAGTCTCTGACAGTCCTTGAATAGCCCAGCCAAAGCCAAGACTTAAACCCCACAGCACATCTGTGGAGAGACCTGAAGATGGCAGATCACAGACACTTCCCATCCAGTCTACTGGAGCTTGAGAGGATCTGCCAGACAGAATGGGATAAACTGCCCAAATCCAGGTATGCAAAGCTTGTAGAGACTTGCCCATAAGACTCAAAGCTATAATTGCTTCTAAAAAGTTTTGAATTAAAGGTCTGAATACTTTTATGAATGAGATATTTCACTTTTAGATTTTTTATACAGTTGCAAACATTTCTAAAAACATGTTTTCACTTTGTCATTCACTTTGTCGTTATGGGCTATTTCGTGTAGATTGATGTGACCTAAGAGTGCCAATCATCTGCAGATTTGGTAATGACTGTTGGCATGCTAGCCTTCTGCAAATACAGTGGCCTATTTTGGACTGCAGTGGAATGCTAGTGGCATATGCTTTCACAGACTATTTAGCCTTTTGCTAACGGCTCATTCCCATCTCAGCAGCCCAATTGCAGACTGCTGCAGAGGCTAACGTTAGGTTGCTAGTAGGCCGCTTCATATTTGCTACCTGGTGGAACAACATGATTTGAATAAGAAAAGCAATCATTTCTCTTTTTTGTGGGTTTCTTTTTACTGATTTTTTGTTTTTTTCTCGGCATCTCTCTGCATCATTAGTAGGCCCTGGACATATCGGTATTATAAATATTTAATATTTAATATTAAAAAAACTACGTCGATGCATATTTTTCCATGTATTAATTGTAAATGTTAGCGGTGTTTGTATCATTATATGGCAAAAAGTCGACAGACACCTCATTAATCCAGGTTCAGTATACAGCGTACAGCTGAATACCTAATCAGGTTGTATATCTGTCAAAAGATGCAGAAGATGTTGTCTAGGTGAAATAACATCGTGTTCTGGAACGAAATGCCAAAAGGAGCATTTTTAACAAGTCGGACTGAATTTCACACTAGCAGGGAATCAGTTAGGTACGATAAATCCGTTATTTTTCGGTCTAATGATTCTAGTCATTTTGTTGTTCCAAATGCCATGGTCTCGTCGTACAGTTGGAGTCTTTGTCAAATGTGTTCTCCCAGAATGCCCTTTCTCTTTCTACCTCTCGCTCTGTCTTTCTTCCTCTCTCCCCTTTTTCACCGTCTCTCTTCCTCTCTGTCCTTCTGTCACCTTCTCTTTCTTCTCTGTCCTACCTGTCCCCTGCACTTACTTTCTTTCACTCTCACTCTCTCTTTGTTTTTTATTTTTCCTGTTTCTCTCTGGGGTGTTGCCCCCTAAGGTCCTTTAAAATGGCTGCCACCAGGTAGAGCCTAAGGGCACATTTCCTAAGGGAACAGGATGTCCTGTTCTGGACTTTTCTCTTGCGTCAGACAGAAGGCTTAACAGAAACCTCCTGCAGACCTCTGCCTGAAGGGGGGCCTGTACAGTTGGCTTGCCTTCTGTCACGGCTTATTTTAACAGGGCCGGCGGGCTAGCACTCTGTCCACATGACTTGTGCTCCTGTCCTGTACGGTAGCCGGGTTTGTGAGGGTGTGTGGGTGTGTGTGTGTGTGTGTGCGTGTGTGTGTGTGGCTGTGTGGGTGGGGGTATGTGTTTGTGTGTGCGTGTGTGTGTGTGCGCGTGCCTGTGTTTTCTGTTTTAACAGGTTTCTCTGGCCAACCCACCTCCATCCATGTTTGTGCCCTCTAGGTGAGCTGCATTGATGTGGTTTCTGAGTCACTGATACCATCCATGTTTCTGCTTTCTAGGTGAGCTGCATTGATGTCGTTTCTGAGTCACTGATACCATCCATGGGAGTCATGCTCAGACATACTGTGGATGACCGAGGGGTGGGGGTGGGGGTGGCGTGAGACACAGACATCCCAAAAGAGCTTTCTGTTGTATAAGAAAGGCACTTGGACAGACCTTTGGGTTTTGGGAGAGGCATGTTGCACTACAGGGCTGATTGGTGGTTCAAGAATTGTCACCAAGTCTAAAACAACATAAAATGGCACCTCCATACCAACAAACTCTTTGGAATGGCACCCCTTACTGAACACAAGAAACAAAACAAGCATCTTGGTTTTAGCATTGGAATTATGACTGGAAGAGAGTGCTATGGTCAGATGAGATCAAAATTGACCACACCATCGATAGATTTGGCAACAAAATGGAATGCATACCAGGAGAAGCATACCTACTGTCAAATATGGCGGTGGCTCATTGATGTTTTGGAGACATTTTGCTGCCAGTGGTGCAGGGGCACTATTCATCAATGGCACAACAAATAAAAAAAGTACCAGGAAATCTTGGCAGAAAATGGTTGCGGGGGCTAATCCTGCACCTCCTTGACTGGGGCTATTTAGGGGGGGGTGGCTGTATCACTCGGTGCCCTTGCCCTGTCTAACAGGACGGAACGGCCAGGTTGCTCTGTTTTCAGTGTCGGGACACGGGCAGCTGGATCCGTACGGGTCGACAGACCGTAATTAAGGGCCGTATTTGTTCCGCTCCGTCTGGCTGCGCTGTGTCAGCGAGGAAGGTCGCGTTCTTCCTCTCTGTCGCTTCGTCTCATTCTCTGTGTTCCTTCCTCGTTCTCCGTCCCTCCCTCTCTCCGAGCTCCAATGTTTCACTGTAATTATAGCCGGGGAAGTAAAGTCTTGACAAGCAAACTTTTGGTGAGCTGTTTCGTGGAGAATGTGAGCAGCAAAACAAGTATAGGAGGAACCACATCCGGGAGACCACCGTGCACCCGTATAACATAAATGCTTATACACACCACCGTAAGGGCAATAATAAAACAGTGTAAAACATATGGAATGGTCGCAAACTTACCAGGAAGAGGACGCAAGTGCATACTATCCCCATGTATGGCAAGGAAGATGGCCATAAGTAACCCAAAGATCGCAGTTTAAGAACAGCAGAGAAGTCTAAAAACATAAAATGGCATACCAAACTCTTTGGAATGGTGGCAGTCCTTACTGAGCACAATAAACAAAACCAAGCATGTTTTGCTGCCAGTGGTTCAGGGGCACTATTCATCAATGGCACTATGAATTCAACAAAGCACCAGAAACTCTTGGCAGAAAACCTGGTTACCTCTGCCAGGAAGCTGAGACTTGGTTATATTGTTGGTAGATTATCCAGTAGGAAAATTAGTCCAAACATACATCTCAGTCCCCAGACTTGCATCCCATGAAAAACCTGTGGTGTATGGAGGGATGGTCAAAAATCCATCCAAATGTGTTCTCTAACCTTATACCAAATTATAGGAAAGGTCTTATGGCTGTCATTTTTTCCAGGGGTGTTCGCATAAAGTATTAAACCAGGGGTGCCAATAATTGTGGAACCTGTTTTTTGTAGAAATAATGTATTTTTTGAAAAATGTCAGACTGAAAGATATAATTGTGGATCAGGTTATAGGTTGTGTAAGAGTTTTGCCTGTTCTTGTTGTTTGTAACCTTGTATCAGCCTCTGTTCTTTATACAATCCGTAACCATTGTATGGTCTGTGAATCTTAAATATATTCTCTGCAGGAAAAATATTTTTATTAATATTATTATTGTTGGTATTGTTTATTGTTGTTTATTATTGTTGTTAGTTGCTGTTGTTAAATTAAATTACCCTGCTTTCATGATGTCCCCCGTAAAGCGCCTATTTCATGGGTTCTTGAGGAATGGGTACACCTGTTGTATTTAATATTCCTGAGTTGTTTAAACTGTTTATTTAAAAATGTGCGATTTATAGTCCCTCATTTAAATTTTTTGTGTCCTTTTTGTTATTTTGCTAATAACGGTAGGCTGTGAAGTGGCACCTGTCTCTGGATGGGCAAAGGAAACCGGTTGCGGTAATTAAGACGATCACGGTAAAGGTCGTCTGATTTGAATTACTGTCGCCCATATGTCTCCGCCCTGTGGGTGGTCGGCTGTCAGGCCAGTCGCCTTAATTGTCTAAAGTGATTCCGGGGAGCCACTTAGTGATACTGGAGGAATCCGACACGCAAATTATCAGTGTAAATGCCAATCTACCTGCGTGGTGCCAGGGATGAACGCAGGGCAGAAACAAAGAGGCTAAATATTGGCTGTGTCCGCCTTTGTTTCATTGTTTCACGGCGTGTGCTTGACAGTAATTATGTGGGGACACCTCAGGCCTATTTTGGAATACAGTGCCTTGCAAAAGTACTTCTTAAGTTTCATGCTCTTGGACTAAACTGAGGTTTGTATAGAGAATATCCATTCAAAACTGAATTTAGTCTAGGACTGGGCTTCGGCTGTGTCTGTGAAATTATCCCTTGTTGTGTTTTTGTCACGTAGAGATGGGTTGTACAGGATGAGTCACAAGATTGAGTTTATTACCGCATACACCAACGCTGTGTTATGTCACTTGTTATAAGCTATAATAAACTGTCATGCATGCTTCTAGTAGTGTAATGATATTGTGTAGGTTCGATACTGTATTGATAAAGCAAAGCAGTTTAAACAGTGGTATAACTGTACAGTATGAACACATGTCTGTAGACGTAGATATGAATATGCACAAAATCCGTAGATAGATTGTATGATTAAATCAATATTTGACATGTTCCAAATATACCATACGTATATTCTATTACTTTGATCTAAAGCATGAAAACAGTCTGACATTTGTGTACTCGTCTTCAAACCAGATTTCTTCCAAAAAATAATCCACAGATAACACCACGAGAGCTTGAGGCTCTTAAGCACACCCTCGATGTGAAAAAGGAAAAAAGATTGATTTTAACCAAAAGTAATTTTTCTTTTCCTTGTAGTTTTCTGCAGTTCTCATCACGAGGGAGTCCTTGACCCAGAAAGACAGATGAACGAGTGCTTTGATCTGTTCCAAAATGCAGCGAAAGTGTGCAAAACAAGGAGCATATTCTATGAGAAACAAGAGGGAACTGCAAGTGCTTTCAAGTTCTGCACTCTTCTCCTCTCAGCCCAAGTTGAAGACCCCATGCCTGGAGAACACGGCCATGTCTGTTCTCCACGGGCTTAAAGAGTCTCCTCGCTAAACCCAGGCAACGGCTGTTAAAATGTTGAAATCTTAAACAAACCCATGGTTTTGAGATTGTGAAGTTGGTAGCCCTGCTGAAATAAAAAAACAGCTTGAGGACCAGCTCAAGCTAGGGTTTGAAACAGCTGGTAACTGGTTGACCGGTTCAGACCTGCTCCCTGCTCAAGATTGTCTGACCAACAACTGGTTGACCAGCTACAAGCTCAGACAATCTACCTGCATTAGCTGGATGACCAGCCCATACTCTGCTAGACCACCTTATGACCATCTTGACCAGCTCAATTTTTAAGCTGGTCGTAGCTGGATTTTATAGCAGGGAGATAAAAGGGAGGATTATGGATGTAGTACTTGAAGTTAAAGGTAAATTTGTTTCAAGATACACTGTTACATGTAGGTAGCTATTAAAATTATAAATGCTAACGCTTGCAGCAGTGTATGGCTAACATAGCCTTGCTCTTTCCAGCACTGACCTGACGGTTTTGGGTGGCCATTAGCCATGCCCATTGGCCCAAACATACTCCCCACCACCCATACCTCAGTCAATGCATCCACAGCCTCCATTGGCCCAGGGTTAACCGTGACCAAGCGCAGGTGTATAACGCCAGGGAACATTGGTTGTTGAAGTGATTTGGACTGTCAACGGGGACAAACGCTAACATGATAAATCAACCCAAGCAACTGCCTCCGAAGCAGTTCTGTTCTCTTATCAGACCCTCTGAGGACTCCTTTCTCCTGTTCTATTTTCCTTTTTCAAAACTGGCCGAGCAAAGTCAGGCTGTCAGTTCCCTGCATCGGGTGACTCTGGCAGAAAGCAGTATATCAGATGTGATAAGCTCATTTTTATAAACCCTACTTCTGTTTCCCCACTGTATGCCCTCTATTAAATTTCATCCTTGAAAGGGAAATAGAAATGTAATCTTGAAATCTTAAACAAACTTATGGTTTTGAGTTGGGTTTTTTTGGAGCTGGGCACTGGAAGCAGGTTGATCAGTTCAGACTAGCGCCCAAATCAAGATAGTTTGACCAGCTGAATATAATCTTTACATACTACCTGAACAACACTGGACTCTGGGTTGTAATGAAGTCCTGTTCTTTTTGAAAAATATGAATGCATTTCAGAACTATTAGTTTCTAGTTGATGTTTTACTTCTAAATATAGTACTAATGACATCTCAAACCAATGTATTTATTGCTAATTCCTATCTGACAGTTCAAGCTGAGCTTAATGTAATGTTCGTAATGTCATAATATGCACAGTTCATAACATGCACAGTTTATCTCATGCAACCTTTTAGTTGCATGTACTGCCAGTGTCATTCCTCCACAACCACTAGGGGCAGATGTACAGTCCTCTCAAAAAGTATTGGAACATCCTTTGTTTTTGCAATACACTGAATACAGTTGGGGTTGAGATAAAAAGAATTTCAGCTTTTATTTCCTGGTATTTATCCCTAGATGTGTTAAACTACTTAGAACCTAGCACCTTTGGTATCAGACCACCCAATTTTTAGATGACCAAAGGTATTGGAACAGAGAGTATTTAAGTAAATGGAAGTTTTTAACACTTCATATTTGGTAGCATGTCCCTTATTTGCAATAACTGCATCAGCCATGCAACGCATTGACATGACCAAACTGTTGCATTCTTCTTTTGTGATGCTTTTGTGATCCAGGCTTTTACTGCAGCCTCTTTCAGTTGTTGTTTGTTTCGGTGGGGTTCCTCTTACAATCTCCTCTTCAGGAGATGAAATCCATGCTCAATTAAGTTAAGGCCTGGTGAATCAGAGGACCATAGGGCTTCAGATGACTACAGGATTTCAGGCGACCATGGGACTTCAGGCAACCGCGGAGCTTTGGGCAACCGTGGAACTTCAGGCGACCATGAGACTTCAGTCGACCATTGGACCTAGGATGACCCAGGGGCTTCATTGTGCTGGACCTGGAGAGCCACAGAGTCTGAGATGGCGGCGGGGCCAGAGCCTGAAGTGTGGACGGAACAAGGGCCAGAGATGGCACGGGGGCCGAAGACGGGTCCTTGAGCAAAAATGCCGCAGGGGCCAGATATAGGTATTGGAGCAGAAATGGTGCACCGGTCGGAGGCAGTTCCTTGGGTAGAGACACTGCAGGGGCTGGATACAGGTCTTGGGGCAGAGACCTGCAGAACAGAGTCAAAGGAGGTGCTGGGGAAAGAGTCTGGGGAGGCGCTGGAGACTGGGCCTGGTGCAGCGCAGGAAAGTGTGTCTGGGACGATCTTGGAAACCGGGTCGGATGCTGCAGTAGGAACTGGGTCTGGGGTGAAGCAGCTAAACTGGGCCTGAGATAGAGCAGTACACTGGGCCTGGCACAGCACTGGGAGCTGGGTCAGGGGCGAAGTTATCAGGGGGAAGTTATCAGGGGCTGCTCGCTGGAGTGCGGGGTAGAGACCGGTCTGATGGGGTGTGGATTTGTCTCTCAGTCTGCCGGTCTTGCAACCAAGACACAGTCTGGATGGCCATGTCAAGAGTCTGAGGGAGTTCCTCTAATAAAATAAATAAACATTTTTCTGTTACGAGATCAATTTGAACTGGACCATGCCATCGTCTTTCACAGCTTAAAATGAGAGTGACAAAAGGTTTGTGTGTATAGCTAAAAGTTAGGAAAAATGTTGGTTGCAAAGCAATGTGGTTCATATCCACCTTTTACGGTGCATTGTGGGATATTTCTAGTGCCCTTAAAATTTTTGCATTTGGACACGAGAACAAGATGTCTGACGCCAATCTAGTTTACTAGTTAGTTACTGAATAGTGAGTAATTTCGGACATAGCCTGGGTCTTGGCGGGTTTTTTTGGGGGGGTTTTTTTGCTATTGAATTGCATCACAATAGAGGCGACATATTGATATTTGAAAGGGTCACTAAAACAATAAAAAGTGAGAATCTTACATATTTCCATTTTAAGGATTCTTTATACCTACTGTATTGCAGGGATCTCAAACTGTTCCTGAACATAATTGTTACTTTAAGTTACTAATTGGCTAAAGAGTTTGCACCCCTTGTTTCTAAAGCCTAAATTGCTGCCGGATGAAAGGAAATAACAAAAACCAGCGGGGACTGCCACCCTCCAGGACTGGAGTTTGAGACCCCTGCTGTAGTGAAGTGAGACTAACTGACTTTCTTTGACTGGAAGCATTTCTGATTCTACCTAGCAACATAATGGGCAAAATAACAATTTCACTGCATTGGACACAAGTGCAGTCTCCAGGGAGATTAGATTATCTATGTTTATTCATTTTCACTCCTAATTATATGTATTCCTACTAAATGTAATGTAATCTGGATAATAAATAGATAAATAGGGTGAGGGGTTCATAAATCTATTATTATATGTCATCAATTGTCCCTGTTTCATGGCTATTTTTAGGGCTATTTTAGGGCTTTATCAGCCTTAGTGGACAGTACAGAGTAGAGAGACGGGAAGAATGGGAGCAAGAGAGGGAGAAGGCGGTAGGAGGGCCTGTAGCGTAGTGGTTAAGGTACATGACTGGGACGCGCAAGGTCGGTGGTTCTAATCCCGGTGTAGCCACAATAAGATCCACACAGCCATTGGGCCATTGGGCCATTGGGCCATTGGGCCCTTGGGCAAGGCCCTTAACCCTGCATTGCTCCAGGGGAGGATTGTCTCCTGCTTAGTCTAATCAACTGTACGTCGCTCTGGATAAGAGCTTCTGCCAAATGCCAATAATGTAAAAAAAATTTTTTAATGAGTAGACAAAGGTCGGGTGACCAGATTTGAACCGCCATTGTCATGGCTCACAATGGGCATGTGGACTTTCTCAACAGGCTACACCACCAAAACCCCCTTTTTTCCATGTTAATGATACTGTGTGGATAAAGCAAATATTAAATCTATAAAGCTATATCTATAATAATAACATCTACGTGTTCCCTCAGCCACTGAAATGTTAATAACCCGCTCTATATGCTTAAAACTGCCTTCACTAAGATAGAAAAATCCACCTGCTGAGTGTGTTCATAGACTCATAGCGGGAAAACTGTAATTATGGTGCTTATTGGAGTCATACATCATCAACACACTTTCCTGATTGGCCGATATGTATGTCTGGGGGTGGGGGGTGGAGGGCGGGGGGCGAGGGGGTTTGTGTAAGTGTTTACACTGGCCAGGCCGACTGCCAATGTCACAGGTTTGCATTCGCTGCAATAATTAATATGATTCATATTTTATTGATGGTGGTCTGAAGGGCAAAGGGTTCAGTCTCTTACAGACCATTTTTGATTGATTCAATTTAATTTCATGTCTGGTGCTGCGCCACAGAGAATTATAAGTGTTCACTTCAAAAGAAGTTTATGTGCTTGGTACAAAGTACAAATCCTTGATACACACACCCGCGGGCGCACAGACACACACACACACACACACACATAAATATGAAAGTTATTTTTTGCAAAATAAACCCTGGTGCCGTGGGATGATGTAATTCTCTTCCCTCCCGTTTGCATCTGAACCAACACTCTCTCACTCTCTCGCTCTCTCTCTCTGTCTGTCTCTCTCTGTCTGTCTGTCTCTCTCTATCTGTCTCTCTCTTTGTCTCTATCTCTGTCTGTCTGTCTCTCACTCTCTCTGTCTCTCTCTCTTTGTCATTTAGGCACGGAACCTGTAACTCAGGCATCCCATGTTGGGGCACTGCTGTTGAGCAGTTCAGCTAATATACTTTGCCTGCATTTCAACATTATATGGCGGAAGAACGTAAATATTTAATGTAAGGGTGGTTCATCCTGATAGAAAATCGGTTTCAGCAATATGCTGCGTAATCGTATCAAACCCTCATATCACAATGTCACACCAAACTCTCTGTTTGGCTCAAAGATATTTTCGGCCAATGTAATAGATCAATGCAGCTTTAGTAAACCCCACCCCATTTACATACTGAAAAGACTGCCTTGCTTTTCTGGAAAAAAGGTGATTGTGTAACCATTGCTTCTGTGAGAATCTTAGCTTTTAAATGCATTTTACAGTTGTGTACAAATGTGTTAAGAAATGGTTGATTAGGCAGTATTAGGAGTGCATTATTGCCTGCCGGAGACCCGGTGGGTCTCAGGGGGTTAAAGAACAGGATCATCCAAAATATATTATGCAAGTTTGGTACCTCTGTTCTGGTTAACCTGTATGCCGCCTGTATATATTTACACAATGTCTAACAGTGTCCACCTTTTCCAATCCTGTTGTCCTGTCATACCCCTATTCCTCTCTTTCTCTCTAACTACCGTTCATCTTTTGGCACATCACGCTCTCAGCATGAAATATGCATACATGGAGATTCATTTTAATCAAGAGGACTCCTGCTTCAAATTTGTTTAACGAGCTTTGCGTTTTTGGTGCGACAATTGATCAAAAAGACAGTAATTATTTTTCCCTCAAGAGCGATGCAGTTGAAGTGATTAAACCCCAAAAGGGGGGGGGGGGAAATGAAAAAAATGCGCGGAAGATTTAATCTAGGCATTGCCGGATGTTTGAAAACACAATTATCTGCTCCTCTTTGTGTTTTTGAGGTTGCAGGCTTTTTCTGGAGGACAGGTCGTCTTCATCCATCAGGTTTAACGAAGAGCGACACTAACGCATGTGTGGATGGATGAGAATGTCCGAACCGAAAAATCTGCCGTTATTTTATGCAATGATAGTCTCCAGGTGTTGCTCCCAAACATTAGTGTTTACAATGGATGAAAGGAATGAAATGTAAGGTGTCTCGGTAAGCATTGAGCAGAAGCTAGACAGGGGGGTTAGTTTGTGGAGGGGGGACGCAGAGGAACAGAACGGTAATCTGTTAGCCGTCTAGCAGAACCTATGCATACTGTGACTCTGAACCAAGTCCTGTGGTGTAAACCGTATTGGATTTTCATGCGGTGTGACAAAGACCCACAGCCGCATGTGTCTTAAATAGCTCTCTCCCACACACCCACACCCCCATTCAGGTCATGGGCAGGTGGGTTGTTTTCATTTATCCGTCCTCTGGCAACATTCCCAGATGGTGTTTTGAGATATTCTATTCTATTCTAATTGGCCGATTCTCAGTATTTATGAATATTCAGAAGGCAAGGTTGTCCTGAACCTTAAGGTGTTTTTTATTCTGCTGACAGCTGCATGTATTTTTCACTCTTTTTCTCTTTTTTCTGATTAATGGTTAATTCATCGTTTGAGGTCGGGAACAGTGATACCATTTAGAACTTCATGCATGGCCTGTGTGTGGGCCTGTATCAGTCTTTTTTTAATTGCCATTTTTATGAACTGATTTTATGCGTGTATTTATTTTGTAACTGTTATCAACACTGGATAAGCTTATCTGCTAACAAACGTTTTGTAAACATAACATAAGAGCCAATATACACACTGAGCACTTATTAGGAACACCTGTACACTTACTTATTCTAGCAATTATCTAATCAGCCAATTGTGGCAGCAGTGCAATGCATAAAATCATGCAGATATGGGTTACTCAATGTTCACATCAACCATCAGAATGGGGAAAAAATGTGATTTCAGAGAATTCGACCGTGGCATGATTGTTGGTGCCAGAAAGGCTACTTTGAGTATCTGGTGATTTCCTGGGATTTTCACACACAACAGTATCTAGAGTTTACTGAGAACTGTCAGTAATCGATCATCGCTTGAATGCCACAGCCTATTTGAGTATTGTTGCTGACCATGTGCATCCCTTCATGGCAACAATGTGCCCATCCTCTAACGGCTACTTCCAGCATGATAATGAATCATGTCACAAAGTAAAAGTTGTCTCAAACTGGTTTCATGAGCATGACAATGAGTTCAATGTTCTTCAGTGGCCTCCAAATCCAATAGAACACCTTTGGGATGTTGTAGAACGAGAGATTGGCAGCATGAATGTGCAGCTGACAAAATGTGTGATGCAATTATGTCTATATGGAACAGAATCTCAAGGTTTTCAACATCTTGTGGAATCCATGAAAGAATTGAGGCTATTTTTTGGATCAAAGGGAGGCCCTACCCAGTATTAGCATAGCGTTCCTAATAAAGTGCTCCATCCACATTGGCTACTCTCAGTCAATTCAAGAAGAAGTGCTGTGAGAAAGTTTGTATCTTCTCTAATTTCAAGTACGCATCTACCAGTGGTTTAAATTTTTATTATGAGTTCCACATCTTTTACACAAAATCTCTGAAATTGGCTGTCAGCCTCCATTAATGGGTTTTCCCTACTTACAGACCCCACAGGCTTATATATGAATAAAGCTTGATCTCTGTAGAGTCTTCCCTAATAAAGTGCTGTACAAGAGCTTGAGTTCCATAAAAACACAAGCTGTTGTTCCCTCAAGAAAATGCACTCTGGCCAGCAGTTTTATGACCAAGCAGTGTCAAACGTAGGATGGTACAACAGAGGATGATTAAATCAAAGATTAATGTGTGAATCAATTTACAACTTAAAAACGTCATTACAGTATATACAGTAGTACAGATATTTATTATGACTGTATTATGCTCAGTATCTGTTATACATATATAAAGATGGCAAGATCGCAATATAGTAAGGCATTTTCTTTAGCTATTAGTTAACAAGGAAAGCTCACAGAGGGCTTACAATCGGTTTTGGCAAGACAGTGGCAGAACTTGCAATGTCAAAAATTTCAGGTATGAGCATAGTGATTACAGTGTAGTTTTATTAACAATCACATCCAACATGAAATGTGTTTCGCTTGTTTTTGAAAACGGGACAAATATTCTGGTTCGCCCTCATTAACATTATACACTCACAAACTGTTAATGATATCGGAATGATATTTTGTGTGAATGAAGACGGAATTATTTAGATTTGCCATGACTAAGAAGGAGATATCAATAGCAATCAATACAGTCTGTACACTGTCGAAAAAACGATGAGGTTCCATATCGTATCAGGCTAACGTGTGGGAGCTCACCCAACTGCACATTTTATTTGGACAAATTAGTGCTGCAGTATCAATCAGGACGGACATGTTAAATACGCCCCCACCATCCCGGTAGACCATCTAACAAAGCCTGTACAAAAAATACAATTAACTCTCCACAAATGCAGCATTCATTATGTTTTAATTAGATTCGGGTAGCTTTTCCTTGTGGCTGGCTTCCCTTAAAATGGCCAAAAAAGACAAAGGCAAGTTCCATTAATTCTGAGATATTCTTCAGTCTTTAGCCAGGGTTCATTTGTCTGAGTGAAGAGCTTTGTTCTTTTTTTTAAATACATTTCGTGCCCAACCTGGGGCTGAATTCCCACCCTAATTTGCAATATCCGATTGCAAAGAGTTATTGTCGACGTTTTCATGCAGGAACCCTGGTGCCGATTCAGAAGACTGTAGACAGCTGCAGTTCTCCTCTGAAACATTTGAAGACACCAGCCTGCTTATTTTCACACCAAAACCCACAGCCAAGCTTGGAAGTCAGTGGAACACCATGGTCCACTTTGGCATGCAGTCTGTGGGCACCCGACCAACCACCGGGGGGGGGGGGGGTCACTGAAATGAGGACCCCTAGCCAACTCAACCGTCACTTACCCTGGGCTACGTGGCTACCAATTGCACATTGCCCTAAGACCATGGAGCTCATCCATGCACCACAGGGTGGTGCCTTAATCGAATGAGCTACCCAGCAGTCCATGAAGAGCTTTTAAGGCCCTGGTGTGTTTTCTTTAGTCCAGACCACCAGCTCCTTCCCCTGCTGAAACAGCCTGTAGCTGGTTGACCAATTAGACCAGTTCTACTATACTCAACATGGTTTGACCAGATCGAGCTAGGTTTTGAAACAGCTGGTAGCTGGTATTTCAAGCAGGCCATAGCTAGATTTTACTATAGCTGGTTCTCCTCCTTCATCTAAGCATTTTATACTTTTTGTGAAGACTGATTCAAATTGAATCGTTAGTACAAAAAAAGCAGTGGGAGAACAATAAGAACAACCAAAATGGGCCACACACAAACACACACTCCCACAATGCAAAGTAAGAAGTACAGAAACAGCTCACCTAAGAATTTTAAATGAGGTCAACAACAGTGCCTAGAACACCTTCTTATCTCATTGCTCAAAGTGGCAGAAATTGCTCTGTGTAATGTTAGTTGCTTTTTTTGTCATAAATAAGACACGAAGACCTGTTTTTTTGTGCGTGCAGAGTGAAGAAGCACAGCAGGCAGAAGCAGACTGAACCAAAGTTATAAAGGAAGTACGGCTGTTTGAGGACAGAGAAGAAAGGGTCAGGACGGTGCTTTGCTCAGGAAAGACAGCATAATTGCCTGGCTTGAATGCACAATTAACTTCAGTCGTTTCAGGTGGACAAACTTTTGTCAGAACCAACTTGTAGGTTAAAAGTACAATAGGTTGTTTCGGAACTCCTAACGGTCAAGAGAGGAATCGCAGCATCAAACACCGTCAAACCACAACACTGTTTATCCCTCCCCCTTCTCTGTGATCGAGCTGATGTTGAAACGCCATTGGCTGTGGCAATTAGAACCCATTTTCAACCAATGAGCTTGAATAAGTGTACAGCTGTACAATGTTTTGGTGTCGGTGCGCCGTATATTTTTAAAACAAAATTTAAGGACTATAAGCACAGGCAGAGGGTGAGTCAACATGTCAATGAGTAACTTGGAACAATGTTTTTACACAAAAATCATACCTATTGTACTTTTAACAAGAGCATTAAGTTGCCATGGCGATAGCAGTTGTGGTAGGTGGTGCAAAGGTGGTAAACAAACCTTTAAACTTCAGCTGCAGCATAAACTGCTATCAAAAAAGTATTTGCCCCCTTCGTGATTGTCTCTATTATTGCGTATTTGTCACATTGAATGGTTCGAAACACTCTGACTAAATGTCATATTGGGCAGAAAATACCTGAGAACATTTTTAACGTATTTCTTAATTGTTTTAATTAAAAAAAATAGCAAACACTCTTGTCATCCATGTGGAAAAAAGAATTGCCCCCTTCAACATCATAACTGGTTGCACCACCTTTAGCAGCAAAAACTGCAATGAAATGCTTCCAGTCTTTCACATGGTTGTGGAGGAATTTGAGCCATATCAGGTGATCTGCGTAAGAATCACAGCCGTGTATATACATAGGGCCCCCATCTCAGTAATCACAAAGGTACTGGTAGGCCAAGGGACAGCTCTACAGTTGATGACCGAAGAATTCTCTGCGTAAGACTGTTAGACTGGACTGCACTTCCAACCCTTAATTTAGAATGTCCGGCAGTTTACTAGTTTGTTGGTGAGATCTATGTGCCTATGACACGTTCCCGACTGGTTCTGTCACCCCTCATTTCTCCCCTTTCCTCTCTGCACTCTCCCTCTGGACCTCAATTCACATTCAATGCACATCTTTTAAAAATCATCTTCATCTTTTGTGAAATGGGCAGAGACAGGCCAAAAGCTGTTGTTTCTTTATACTTTAAAGGACACGCAGTTCAGAAATTTCACATGGTTTGGCTGTACATTTACATACTCAGCAGGAAGCGAAAAGGCTGTGAAAAAACCTGTTAATGCATGGAGCTTCATCGCACTAAACAATGGCATCTGTGATCCTATCGGTCCCAATCAGCAATCCTGCTTATGCCCCACAATATTAACTGTAATCATCATGTTTATGTTTTCAACATTTTCAGATGCATGGCTAATGGGATGCTTGCAAAAGATGAGTCATTACTCCACATCCCAAGATTAGACGTATCCCTTCATACTGTACCTTAATAGTGTCTTTCATATACAATGTGTAATGTATTTCCTGTTGAATTGGTAATTGTGTTGTTTAGATTTATTGTCTATAAGAAAATACCACATTTTAAACAGGATTAATCCAGATTTCCCCAGCTCAGAACAAGAACCCGTACTTTATTAATGAGCAAAAGATTTGCTGACTTAGTGAGCATTACTTTGAGCAAATAAAGAGCTGAGGAGACAGGTGGTTATTCTCAGCAGCGTTGGTCCCAGTTTTTTACAATTGCTAACAAGCATTTTTCTAAACTCAGTTCACTTCTCAAAACGCAGATTGGCGCAACAGTTCATGTCATGCCCAAAATGCACTAAAACTACCGAAACTGTGAAGACAGGTCTCGTTCTAATTCTACCAAACACTAGCGCTAGTTTTCTTCTACCAAGAATACTGTCAATCATAGCACAATAAGCTAAAAAACACTAACAACAGCTGACATTACAGTTGACGTCCTATTTTATGTCAATCTTTCAAGTTGTATGTCATTTTCTGCTCTGTAGTTTCTCTTTTGTGATTGTAATTAGTAGATTTTTTACTTGCATTACAAAACAGAATGGTACATCTTCACTGTGTAGAATGTACCACAGTACTGTATATGCAATAGGGTCATAGAAATGCTGCAGTGAAGGTTTAATTTACATACAGCAATTACAAATGAGAATAATAGAAACAAAAATCCCGCTGCTGTAATACCGCAAAAGGAATTTGGTTTAGAGTGGGGCAAAATACTGGAAGTCATAGGAACAGTAATGTCTACCCAGTCCACTTCATTTGGCCAGACATTCTTGTCAAATCACACCTTACGTCCTCTCTGGCTATACACCGGGTAAAGAAAATCCATGCATCGGGGGGCGACATTGGCTCAGGCAGTAAGAGCAGTGGTTTGGTAGTCGGAAGCTTTCCGGTTCGATTCCTGGGTGGGCCGAGATGTCCCTGAGCAAGTACACCTAACCCGACTTGCTCGTTGGTGCCTTGCATGGCAGGTGAGTGTGTGTATGAATGAAAAGCATCAATTGTACAGTGTTTTGCTAAGTTGGCAAGCATCAGCTGATACATCCAGGCATCCATCCTCTATAGTGTGTGTTGAAAGTACTTCTCTCTCCCCCCAGCTCCACCTTTTTCTGTCATTTTTCCTGGGTTCATCTTGAACAAAATCGGTTCCATTTTTATAGATGGAATATAATTCCCTCAATGGCAGGTCTTCAACTGAATCAGTATGCCTCTATAACCATTATAAAAACTTTTTTAGGTTTTGAATGCATTTCAATGTAGTGTGTGTCTATTGTGGCTTAGCGAATTGCTATCCACTTGAATGTGAGCCTGTTAGAAATTGAGTTTGTCAGTTTTAATGGACCATGCAAACACTTGCAAATTGAGCTGTAGAAATATATAGTTGTATTGATGGCTGAGCTTGAGTGAGCGATAAACTCACTGAAAAATGTGTTCATTGAAAGCATTTTTTATTTAAGGAATAAAAAAACTCATTCACAGTTTGTAGGGTTTTTAAAAGGTTTTTAAAAAATGCTTGTTAGCAATTGTAATAAACTGTAAGGCAAAAAATAGTGTTGGTATCTGTAGCGAGTCTCACCCCAACAACATGTTTGCTGTTTTCGTGTTTTACACTTGGAAAATTAACAGGAACCTTCACTTGTTGAAACCAAAGAAAGGCATTAATTGGAAACATCTTGGATCTCCCCGGGACATTTTTGACACTTCTGCATTCTAAACTTCCTGGCAAAGGTCAATGCAATGCTCCTATGCCTGTAAAGTGTGCGTTTAACATGTGCATGGGTCTGTGTATAATGTGTGTGTGTGAGCATGTGTCTGTGTATAATGTGTGTGTACATGTGTATGTTTAAAATTGGTCTGGCTCACACAGGGGTTTTCTCAGCAGGCCTTTTGCTGCTGAGAGTAGGGAGGGATAGCGAGAAAGAAAGAAAATCTATATTGTGGTATTGTTTAATGTATGTATGATTGCAATGTTGCAGCTGCAATGATAAACCAGGCTAAAGTGCTATTGTTTTAATGTGAGGAAGACTGGTTTGAACAGTATGGTATCTTGGACCATGATTGGGGATTAATTGAGTTTGTACTGCTGTTCTTTCTGATTCAACTGTGAGTAAGTTTGAGCACAGCCATAATTGGCAGTCACACTGCTAGGAAACGCGTGCGAGACTAAGGTATTCACTTGTTCTTGAGAAGAACAGAAGTGAAAATGTGTATTAAGAAAGAAAAAAAAACCTGTGTGAATGTGCAAGATGAAAATGCTGGTTATTCGGGGGTAATTCCCAAGTGCTGATAATTTACTTTCAGCACTCCGGCCAAACTCACCCCTGGTGGTTTCGGTAATGGCCGCCATGACGAGGCTACTGTGCATGTGCTGATTATCCTCAGAGAAGAAGAGCCCACACGGCAGGAGTGCCAGGGAGGTGATGGCTCCACGCCATCAAATGGACCGCAGTCGGCAGGCCTCATTTGAAAGTTCTCTGGGAAATGACTCCCGACAGAAGGACAATCTTATTAGCTGCTTCCTGGTGGAATGCCATTACCCAGCCGGGAAAGGTCAGAGTTCCACGATTCTCTACACAGGGCTGACCGATGTGTCATTAGAGCCATTCAGTTATGTCGAGGTTTGCTTAACTTTAATAGGATGAGACAATGACAATTACGTATGTCGTTATTGTGTGTGATTGCCTGTATATATTGGTAATGAATATGGTAATTCAAATTAAATATGTGTTAAATATTTATGTTATGAAATACGAGAAATATTGTGAGTTAAAATCCACCCGCAACCAAATAGGAAATATTTATGTGTTAGTCCAGGCATTAAGCCAAACATGTTGAACTGTACTGCCCTAAGGGGGTATAGGTGGTGAGTCACCCCCAGTGTAGTTGAGAGAATCGGCTGGTTCTTCCATATGCTTATGTGCTAGGGGCACTTAGACAGTAGCTGATTCTTCCATATGCTACATGCCAGCGGCGCGTAGTAGTTGGCTTTCTGTATGCTAACGTGCTAACGTGCGAGAGGCAAATTGTCTTTTTAGGGCGACTGGGTGGGGGTGGAGAAGGGGAAGGGACATTCCAACGTCCCCAACAGATGCTGCCGTCCTGTTTCATCGATTTATGGAAGAGGAGGGAGCAGGCCCCCAGGCCCCCAACCCCCACACACGCAGACACACGCAAACACACACACACTGGCTTCGTTCCCAGCAGCAGCGAGCCAATTAAATCTTTGCCTTTCTCACTTTATACCATCTCTCGGAGTCCGTGCCGTCCCTGCAAGACGAGACTATGCATCTCTGTCTGGCCAGGGCTTGTGGGTAATTGATGGTGTAATAATCATATTGGGGCTCGGGTGGGCTCAGCCAAAGCGCTCACCCCCTACCCCCCCAGAGAGAGAGCAAACATACCTCCCACAACTTCTGGCTACCACCCCCTTTAGCTCAGCGTTATTCATTGTTTCATAGATAAATCACATTACATCAGGTGTGCAGACTTGTGTTTAGGAAAACCATATTCCAGGGTGATTTAATTCCAGAAGGTACAGACATGACGGCAAGGATATTTTTTTATTACACATTCATTTGGACTGTAGCCCGTGCTTAATAATAAAAATCTGTAATATACATAGTCACAGCAAGGTTGCCAGAAAATCCGATGCACAATATGCACAGTTGTTTTCCTTATTTTCAGCCTTGACTACCTGTTGCACTAAACCAAAATAATGGTGGATGTAACAGGATCAGTAATATTTATGCTTTGTATTATTTATAATTATGTTTGCTTTTCAAACTCAACAGAATGCTTTTTCAGAAAAAAAAACAAAAAACCTTTCGAATATTACACAGATGTTTTGTGTCAGTGCAGCCTTTGCCTTTAATATAAAAATCCAAATAATTTCCTGTATTTTTATTCTTGTATATCGCACTTATGTATTGACTTAATTGGATGTTTACTACTTTTGTCTTTAAACCCAACAGCCCTCTTCTGATATTCATCTTGCGTGGATAAAAAGCAGAACCTGTTGCTGGCTCGCTGCCAAGTCCCAAACAGAACGGTAACCTTGGAAACGGATAATGCCTTTGATGGCCCCTGAGCATCTCCTGAATCCTTATGCTCTGTTGCAGTACATCCTGTACATTATCAACTGCCATGAATAACATAAGCTACCTGACCAATACTAATATAGGAGCTGCTGCACCACTGTGCAGCTACACGTTAATGTGAACAGAAATAATACATCATTTACAGTAAGCTCCATGTCTGGGATAACAACATATCTTTTTTTCTCGGTTTGACTCAGTACCCTACAATGTTTTTCTAACATTTTATTTAAGGGCATTTTCTATACACATCGCTTTTACCATGTAGAAAGTACAGCACGTTTGTGCATAGCCCCCCCCCATTTTGCGACACTATAACATTTGGGACATGGGTTCATGTCATGCAAATGAAAGTAGTCATGCTGAATACTTTATTGCATATTCCTTGCATACAATGACTGGCTGAAGTCTGTGACCTGTAGACATTACCCAATGCTGAGTATCTTCTCTGGTGATGCTCTACCAGGCCTGTAATGCAGCCATCTATAGCTCCACTTAGTTTCAGAGGCTAATTGCCTTAATATTCCTCTTCAGCATACGACATGCATGTTAAATTGGTTTCAGACCTTTGTTGTTTTAGCAGTATATTTTAAAAGTTGATTGTATATTTCCTCACCATTTTCAGCATTTACATTTAACAGGCAATTACATTCTAACCCAAGCAAAGAACCCCAGCTGCTCATTTCTGCTTTGCTGCAAAATGGCAGGGCCCTTTAACTGGTTTAGGGGGGGATGAGCTTTTAGCAGTGCACAGCTGCAACTAAGACTCATTTAGATCAACGGTCATTAGGCTTATGAGGGAGAACCAAGAACCGTCAAAATGTCCTGCATGCAAATTCAAATGCCACAGCTGCCTTGATGGCTGGTGCCACATAGAACATCACATTTAATTTGTGACTGAGATACATATGAAGACAGGCAGGTTTAACTGTACAATGCCTTAGTAGACACTGTGTTATTGTTATTTAGCTAATGCTTTTACCATTTTGCATTTAACCTTTTTGTCATTTAGCAGACACGTTTAATCCAAAGTGATTTACAAGCACATAGTTTCTTCAACAAGTTACAAACATCACATCCATAAAGAGCTAAACAGGCAAGAACAGCTGTTCTAACCAAACGCAATAGTCATCGTAAGTGCAATTAAATTTTTTTTTTATATAGGGTGCACACGAGGGATATCAGAAGGGGGAGTGGTAAATCAGGAGGGAGAACTGATTTTTTTATAATGTAGGGTGTCCAAGAGGGATTTTTGAAGGGGTGTGGTAAATTAGGAGTGAGCACTAAGGTATAGTCTGAAAAGGTGTGTTTTAGTCTGCGTCGGAATATGGGGTGAGATTCTTCTGTCCTGACAGTGGTTACCCAAGGCGAATTAAACTAAGCAGCAGACAATCCCCCCCTGGAGCAATGTGGGGTTAAGGGCCTTGCTTTTGGTGTACTGCTGTAGCCTATCCACTCAAGAGTTTTGATGCATTGTGTGTTCAGAGATGCTCTTCTGCATGCCACTGTTGTAATGTGTGGTTATTTGCGTTACTGTCACCTTCCTGTCAGCTTTGACCAGTCTGGCCCTTCTCATCTGACCTCATTAACAACGTGTTTTTGCCTGCAGAATCTGAGAAACAGTCTTGACTATGCTCTTGTGCATTTTGTTGCTGCCACATGATGGGCTGATTAAATATTTCCATTAATAAGCTGGTGCACAGGTCTACCTAATTTCATTTGTACTGAGAACTGTCAGTGGGGTGAAAAAATGTGGGCATCCCTGGTTTAAATGTCTGTTTAAATCTGTTTGTGATCGAAAGCAAGCCTGAACTCAAAATTTTGCCAATTTTAAAGCAAGACTGTTAAAGATTTTCATTTTTTACTGTTTAGAAATTATACTCATTTGGGCTTCTAGAGACTAATGTTCAAAGGTCAGTCCAGACATTGACGTTGAAGAGAGGTTGGGTATTCCAGCAAGACAATGATCAATTTTAGATCAAGCAAGCATACCTGAAAATCAACCATGAGGCACCTCCAGGAAAGACGGATGCAGGTTTTGGAATGGCCACTGCATGAATATTATTGAAAATCTGTAGCGAGATCTGAAACATGCCGTGCATACAAGGAGGCCGAAGAATATTTCTAGAGCTAGAGGTGTTCTGCCAGGAAGAATGGGGAAAAATTCCAAAAGCGAGAATTGAAAGACTCTTAACTATATGAAGCGTTTACAAGCTGTTATAGTTGCCTGAGGAGGAGTTACAAAGTACTAACTGACAGGGTTCCCAAACCTTTGCACAAGGCCTTTTTTGTTCTTTTGAAACTAAAATTTTGCTTTATAATTTGAAGAAATGTGTCATGTTTAACGTTGTGCCATTTAGAGGTCAGGTTCGCTTCTGTTCACTTGGATATCAATCGTAAAAGGCTTTTTGACCAGGGGTGCCCAGATTCTTCTACTGTATATTTTATTAGATTTCGTGGATTTTAAGAGTCAGAAACTCAGATGATAGAGGGTACAGCATCTTTGTGGCAAAATTAGCTACTCATAGTTTTTAAGCAATACTTAATCCTAGTATTATGTTATGCTTTTGCAGGCATAAACCAGAAATCCACAATTTGCTGAAGAAACGCTTAATTGTTCTTGACTTTGTGAAAGGGCGTTAGAGGGGAACATTGAGTTCATGACTTGCTGAACAGAGCTTTGACTGCCTGGGGGAGATTGAGTATTATCTGTATTTTGGTTCAGCTGCGTATGAAATGATATAACCCATGAGACATGGGGGTTACTGTAGCAGTAGTTCAAACGAGCTTCCCACAGAAGATCGAAGGCTGTCACACTTCAAACACTGGCAGTCTGGAGTGTTCAAGCGGGCTAATTATAAACCGCCCTCCCCTACCCCCAAATCTTTGGGGATTGGGCAGGAGCTCAAGTGGGGATTCGCCCTAACCACCTTCCCGCTGCTGAGATATGTGGGAGTATGTTCATAAAAGGGAATCAGTCAGATCAATACAGAAAATCAAATAACATCAGATCCTTCCCATCTGCGGTCCATACACAACTGCCTGGCCAGGCTGGTCAAAAAAAACCCAACATTTAAAAATAAACAAAGACAACCAGCCAAACGCAGCTGTGGAAATGATATTTACACAGATTTCTTCATGGACTGCTAACCTGCAGCTTTTTCCACAAAGCGGGATTACTGAGTTAGGACTGTACAATGTAAAATCCGGAACATGTTCCAGATGTCAATGTACACCATAATGTTCAGTGTTAGTTTAACTCTTGACGGAGTTGATTTTACATTGAAGACATTCTGTGGTCGCCTAATAGTGTTCATTTGGGAAGGAGAGTTCCCTGACCATGCACTGTAGTCATACGGTTAAATTCAGGTTTTACTCTCTGATTGGAGTGGATATGTTGAGGTTCAAGGGTTGATCCCTTGTTTATAATTGATGGCAGTGATGAGGATTTGTGGGATCAAATGTACTCTGAGACTAAAATGTACTCCGTCGTTGATTTAACATAAATGATTTGGACCAGGCTGGGACAGGGATGTACATGCATTCTATTTCTAGACTATACAGTCTCCCTGGAGAATAATGCACTTTGATCCATGATCTTTGCATAAGTAACTCTGGGCATCTGCTAAATAAGGGATAATCCACGACCAGGTGGTCTGCAATCAAAAAATAATGACCAACATGGCAACGAAGAGCCTCTTGATTCAAAGCAGAGGGGGGTTGCCTTCCTGAATGTCATTATTCTTGAGCTATTACAGACCTTAAAAGTATTTTTAAGGGTGGAGTAATGGGTTTTTGACACCAGGAGTCGCGACACACTGCCGGACACTGCCTGTGTCCGTGTTTCTTTGCTAGTTTGTTTTGTTTTCCTGCTTGTATGCTTGTTCCCCATTGTTCTAGCCTTGGCTTCCCTGTCCTGGTACCCTGCCTGTTTGTTTTCCCTGTTTGTCTTTTTGTTTTCCATCCAGCCACCTGCCTGCTGCCCTACGTAACCTGGATCCTACCCTCGCTCACCCTGGACCTCCTTCTCTGCCCCGAACCCTCCTCTTGCGCCCTTCCTCGCCATACTCCTGCCCCTGTGTTCTGGATTCCCCGGCTTCAACCTCCACCTGTCCCTCGACCCCCACCTGCCTAATCCCCTGTACCCCTGTTTGATTGGTTATGACACGTTGCCTGGACTTTATTACAAAGTTTGTATATTCCTGTATTGCCCTGGTTTGCCGTACGCTGACCCATATTCTGTCGGCCAGCTTTAAAGCCTGCAATTTTCTCTTCATCATTGAGTCTGCTATTAGTTCATCAGTCCGCAACCGCGGCAGTACTAAGGAAAAACGGTCAGTTACCCATAGCAGCGGTTTGATATTGAGAAATATCACACCGTAGAATTCAGAAAGCTGTGTAATAAATGTAAGTAAATGTAAGTACAGTTTTACTTTTCTGCCTATTTGGGGGACCATACCCAGCTGTATTTGAAGGCAGTCACAGTATGTGCAGCCATGACCTACTGTAAAAGCTGAAGCCTGCAGTCTATCCATCTCATTAAATCCATCAAATGAAAAACATCAGATGGTCTCTGCAGAGTGCTCTGCATAATTGAAACATTACTATTTTTAAGCCAGGACACCAATACTTGATTGCAAAATACTGATAACTAATAAAGCAATTTATTCAACACAATTATCATCAAACAGATGGGAGACCGCAGTGAAGGGAGGCCTGATGCAGAAGCATGGCTGCTAATCTATTTACTCTTTCTCTCTTTCTGCCTCCCTTTCTCTATCTCCCATACTCTATCCCCCTCTCTCACACTCTTTCACAGGCACTCACACACACTATCTCTCTATCCCCATGTCTCCACATCTACCTCTCTACATCTTTGAAGAAATTGACATTGTGTTGGCACTGAGATGTGTAGATGATCCACATTGCATCCATTCAGTAAAAATGCACTCCTCTCAGTTTTGCATACACGCATTACATTTTTTGAATTAAATGAAGCGTACAGCCAGGGTGTATCAATAACAAACGGGTTGGTTTAGATTTTTTTTTTTAAGCCACGGGAGAGGAGATAGAGCCATCAGTGTAAATTCTATTCCTGTGGTGACTTGTAATCACTATGGCAACACTGCTATTATTGTCATGGAGTGTGACACCATGAATGTAAACCAAGAAGTTAACAACTTGTTATCTAATGAGTACAAAAGAGCAGAAGGGGAAAATGTATGCAAAAAAAAATATTACATTTTACCTCACTTTAAGGGCACACACTGGCCTTCTGCATCCTCTTCTTTTGTAAAGCCACTGCTCAAAATAAATCTTTTGTAACCTATCCTCACAGTCTGTCATACAGTACTGGCTAAAAACCCTTTCAAGTCAGTGTGTCTGTTATGAAAATGCCCGGGTTTGCTGTCAAAATGGGTGCCTTGTATTATAAGGGAATCAAAGGGAAAATGCTTGTGCTACTTCCATTTTGACAGGGCTAGCGGCTGTAGAAGAGACTAAATAAACCTCAGCATTTTTATTCTGTTGATCTGGGAGTAAAACACATATGAAATGTATTGACATATAAATAGTTAAAAAAGCAAATATCTTAAGTATACTGTGTATAAACATAGAGTATGTACTGTATATGAATAAGAAACAAATGCAACCTCTTGTTGAATATGAATCATCAATAAATATTTTGCCATTGTGTTTTTTCGTCTTTCGCAGTGCTATCAAAGGTACCTCGTGCACTAACCCTTCTGCTGCATGTGGTGAGCTAATTGCCTCCATTCTGAATCAAGAGCAGCTGAATCATTCTTAAGCAGGACATTTTTGATATCTTTAATTAATCTCAAATGTCTCTGCTTGAAGCCTTTACAGGAGAGAAAAAACTATTATCTAAACAGCAGGTCCCCCCCATCCTCCCCCACAATTAATTAAAAAATGCTAATGCAGTTTAAGAGCTGGGTAGGTGGAAACTGTTGTCCTGAGTCTGTACTCAATCAATATTTGTGCTTAACTTTGACTTACAAATTAAGGCATTAGTGTTATTTGTTATGCATGTATTTTGTTTTCCTTTGCAAACACTGCTTTGGCAAGGCAAGTACATTTTGGCGACTGCCAACTTCAATCAATGGGTGTGGAGAAAAAACAACACGCTTCCGTGTTTTAGCTAAGCGAGAATCCAGGAAATGTGTAAAATATGTGTGGAATACGTGTAAAAATATAGAAATATGTGTAAAGAATATGTGTAATAATATTCGGTATGTGAAAATGAACTGTAATGAAATGAGCTGTAATGCGAGCTGGATTGGTCGGGTTTAGCTTTGTGTTTTCACGCTGAATTCCTCCCTCAGTCATAATGCATAGTGCTGGTGAAAGTCACTCCCCTTCCATCTGCTGGAGAACAGACCGGCTCATTGATGCGGGTGAATTTTGTATGCAGGAGACCGGGTTCCCCTGTGCTTTGCGCATCAGTGCGCGCTTAATGCGCCGGGGTTTAAAGAACCTGTGGAACCCTGCTTCTCAAATCAGTGGGACCAGCGGGGCGGATGTTATTTCACTGCTTATTTTTCAATGAACACCGGGCTGTGACGAAGGCTGCTGTTGACCCGCAGTCCCATAGTTTGCGCAGCTATGTTTGTGCTCTGTGGAGGGAGAGAATTTCAGGTGACATTAGGTGGTGAAAACCGTCGTCTGGCAGACTGTGGATTGCTGGTTCGTCCATCCTGGGTGTCCCTGAGCAAGACCCCCAATTGCTCCCGATGAGCTGGTTTGTGCCCTGCATGGCAGTCTTTTGCCGTGAGCCTATTGGATAAAAGCACTATATATAGTGGCCACCAGAATTATTGTATTATTTATTACATTATTGGCACCCCTAACAGTTATTGCAGATAACAGTGAAAGTGAAAATTTTATTTTAATTTAGTTAATCTCAGACTAAAGGAACTTCAGTCTCCTCCAAAAGTATTGGGACAGCAAGGCCAATTTTATTTGTTTTTTGCGATAAAGTGAATGTCCGGAAATGAACGCATTTGAGGTTGAAATAAAAAGATGAGACAAATATTCTGAATTTCAGCTTTTATTTCCTGGTGTTTACACCTAGATGTGTTAAACTACTTAGAACATAGCCCCTTTGGTATCAGAGCACCCAATGTTTTGCTGAGCAAAAGTATTGGAACAGAGAGTATTGAATTAAAGTAAATAACAAAAGTAAATTGTAATTCTTTCTTTTTCAGGACATTCCAAGTCATACAAGCTATCCCCAATTTCCACTTTTCCCTCAGCTTCAGAATGGCTTGCTTTTCTCCAAAAGACAGCTCTCTGATCTTCATGTTGACCTATCTTTTCTAACATAAATGCAGTCTTCACTGGCAAAACCCAAGGCTACAACCAAGAGTAGACATTCAGAACTATTTATTGCTTAAGCAATCAATCTAACAGGACAGATCTGGCCAACAAGAATCACCTGTCAGTCACACATTCCAATATTTTTTGCTCACATAAAAATGTAAGCTGAAATTCGGATCTGTCATCTCATATTTATCCTTTGACCTCAAACTCAATTGTCTTCAGTGTACAGAAAAAATTGACTTTGTTGTTCCAATACTTTTGGAAGGGACTGCATATTGTAGCATTCCCTCACTTCCTGTTTCACTACATTACATGGCATTTAGAGTATAAGAAATGAGGCAACAAGCATGCAACATCCCTTTGTCAACCATCAGCATGGGAAAAGGCAAAAAACTCAATTCAGAAGAAACAGATGGAAATAGACCATCACAAGTCAGGTAACGGGTAAAAAAAAAAAAAACATAAACGGTTAAGCATACCACTTAAGACAGCAATGACGAAAAGATGTAAAACATATGGAATGGTTGCAAACTTGCCAGGATGAGGATGCAAATGCATATTATCACCACGGACAGTAAGGAAGATGCTGAGGGAGGCCATAAGTAATCCAAAGACCGTAGTATAAGAATCACAGAGATTGGTGGTATTGGTGGTCTAAAAAAACATAAAATGGTACCTCCATACCAGCAAACCTTTTTGAAAGGGTGGCACAAAGACAGCCATTATTGAGCACAATAAACAAAACAAGCTCATTGCAATTATGACAATTATTCCTTACTTTTTCAAAAGTTTCACCTCAAAAAAAGCTGCACCTGCAAAAAAACTCAATCAAGGTGTGCAGGCCCTCTCTGACTTTGTGGGATAAGTAAAAACAACAACCATTAATTTATTAATTCATTCATTATCCTAACCCGCTTATCCTGAACAGGGTCGCAGGGGGGCTGGAGCCTATCCCAGCATACATTGGGCGAAAGCCAGGAATACACCCTGGACAGGTCGCCAGTCCATCGCAGGGCACACACACCATTCACTCACATACTCATACCTATGGGCAATTTAGAATCTCCAATCAGCCTAACCTGCATGTCTTTGGACTGTGGGAGGAAACCAGAGTACCCGGAGGAAACCCACGCACACAAGGGGAGAACATAGAAACTCCACACAGAGAGGCCCCGGCCGACGGGGATTCGAACCCAGGACCTCCTTGCTGTGAGGCGACGAAAACAACAACCATGTTCTGTAAATGGTCATCTATGTCTCTAGACTTACATCCCATGAAAATATGTAGTCTGAACTGAAGAGGGGGGTATCCCAAGGATATAAATGATTCTGAAAAGTTCTGCATACCTTATCACAAATTATAGGAAAAGACTAATGGCTGTGATCTTTGTCAGGGGTGTTTGCACAAAGTATTAGATTATGGGTACCTGTTTTTTGCAGAGGAGAATGGCCAGACTGGTCGAAGCTGACAGGAAGGTGACAGTAACGCAAATAACCACGATTACCACAGTGGTATGTAGAAGAGCATCTCTGAACACACAACGTGTCAAAGTGGATAGGCTACAGCAGCAGAAGACTTAATAAAAAAAAGGCTAATAAAGGCTAATAAAGTGTTTATAGTATTATAACCATTATTATTATTATAGTAGTATTAACTTCTACTTCATATGCTTCAGTATGTCTCAGTTCTTCATAAATTATGCTCTCACAGCTGTGATAAATGAGATGATGGGTGAATAAAATCGTAATAAATTCACATGTACACCATATGTGTGAATGTTCGTGTGTGTGTATACATAAGTGTCTAAGCATGTGTGTGTGTGTGGGTGAGTGTCGGCATTATGTAAGCAGTTTCCAGACAACTCCCACAGTCCTCCCACCCACCTTATCATTATGTAAGGTGAGGCGAAGGCCTGTCGAATCCCATGTCTAACCGAACACCTCCTAATCCCCCTGTCCTCCACATTCTGGGATTTCTTCCAGCTCGCTTCGTGAAAAACACAGAACGACATTTTCCTTTCTCCTCCTCTGGTGTTGTGCACTGTCACAGTGTCTCTTGCGGAGATTTTGACAACTGCCGCCGAGTCCCCTAAAGTAGTAATTACATCAGTTCATTAGTGCCCGGAAAGATATCGTGGAGGCTAACAACTGGTAATGACTGCTTTGAGGGATAAAGCCATTAATCGCTTCTTCTTCTGCCACTTTTAAACCGGGATCATGGCAACCTTTTCGGCAAGACTGCGCCCACGTGCGCAAGATGGGAAATTGACTGATCGGATAGACTTGGGAATAGTTGAATGCCGCTTGTGGCAGCTAGCCAATCAGACTCCATGTACTGAAGTCAATCACTTCTTAATGTTTAGTATAAGCCTTTGTAATAAGAAAACCCTTGCTGGCTATGGTAGAGAAAGCTTTCTGAGATTACGAGGGCATTATCTTGGATTGGAGAAGCATCATGATTCGAATTGGAATTGGAAAAAAAATGGAATTGCATTTATGATGACTGTATGCTTAGAACAGCACTGTGTATTTTACTAGTTATGGATTTGTTGCTTTAACTTGTGAAAGAACCTATGCACTTGTAAATCGCTTTGGATTAAAAG
This sequence comes from Conger conger, assembly GCF_963514075.1. NCBI lineage: Eukaryota > Metazoa > Chordata > Actinopteri > Anguilliformes > Congridae > Conger > Conger conger. Next base: position 34,130,833 of record NC_083767.1, read on the forward strand.
CATCTGCCAAATGACTAAAATGGAAATGTAAATGGAAATGTAAATTAATTGGAATAATAGATTTTGTCTGCTACCTCAAGATTATTGCTTTTACATATTACATTACATATTGGCATTTGGCAGATGCTCTTATCCAGAGCGACATACAGTTGATTAGACTAAGCAGGAGACAATCCTCCCCTGGAGCAATGCAGGGTTAAGGGCCTTTGCTCAAAGGCCCAACGGCTGTGCGGATTTTATTGCGGCTACACCAGGATTAGAACCACTGACCTTGCGTGTCCTAGTCACTTACCTTTAACCACTACACTACAGTTGAAGTTGGATTGTTAAAATATGTGAAGTGTATGAGATTAGAGTAGGGCCTCCTTTTGCTCTAAAAACAATTATTTGTGGCATGGATTCCACAACATATATGATTTATTGCTGCACATTCATGCTGCAAATCTCCCATTCTATTGGATTCAGATCTGGTGACTGGGAAGGCCACTGAAGAACATTTAACATTTGTTTTGTGACATGGCGCATTATCATGCTGGAAGTAGCCATTAGACGATGGGTACATTGTGGCCATGAAGGAATGCACATGGTCATCAACAATACTCAAATAGGCTGTGGCATTCAAGTGATGACTGATTGGTATTAACGGGTATTAAGTATGCCAAGAAAATATTCCCCACACCATTGCGCTACCGCCACCAGCCTGGACTGTTGACACAAGGCGGGTTGGGTCCATGGATTCATGTTATTGACGCCAAATTCTGACTGTACCATCTGTATGCCTCAGCAGAAATGGAGATTCTCTGCAAATATTATCAGTCTTTAATCAATTTAAATTGATTTGCTGAATCTTTGTTATTTTCTTTATACCCAGTACTGCACGTCTTATCCTAATTTCCCTGTAAAGTGACCTTGAGTGTCTTGAAAGGCATTTTATAAACAAAATGTATCATTATTATGATGGTAAATGGTCTGCATTTATATAGAGCGTTTATCCAAAGCACTGCACAATTCATGCTTCTCATTCACCCATTCACACACTTAAGGCACCAACCAACTCATCGGGAGCAATTGGGGGTTAGGTGTCCTGCTCAGGGACAATTTGACACACCCAGGGCAGGATTGAAGTGGCAACCCTCTGACTGCCAGATGATTGCTCATACTTCCTGAGCCAATATCATATTATTATCATTATTATTATGCTTAGGTTTGGAGGAGACAGTGTGACATGTCACTCCTAATATTTTCATGTGATTTATTTAAATATTTTATATTTAGCTAGTCTGCTCGTGAGAGATTAGGTTTGACTACTCAAGACTTGGTGGTCCAGTGGTGGGTCTAAAAGTGCTTAAACGCTTATGTCTTTAGGGATTAATTAATTTGGATATAATAAGTGACTGGAGGGGTCTTCTTATTTAATAGCTTATTAAATAGCTATTGTTCTCTCTGTATTTCCAGTCACTTAATCCCAATACCTGAGGCATAACTGTCATTTGTTCTTGTTTAATCTGATCTGTAGCCTCCACTAAATTCATTTGTATTACTGTCACCTTCCTGTCAGCTTTGACCAGTCTGGCCATTCTCCTCTCGCCTCTTCTTCTTGGCAAACTCTAGAGACTGTTGTGCGTAAAAATCCGAGGACATCATCACTTTCTGACATACTCAAAACAACCTGTCTAGCACCAACAATCATTCCACTGTCAAAGTCACTCAGATCACATTTCTTCTCTCTTGTGACGTTTGGTCTGCATAGCAGCTGAACCTCTTGACCATGTCTGCATGCTTGTATGCATTTAGTTGCTGCCATATAATTGGCTGATTAAATATTTGCATTTGTGGTGGGGTTCTGTGCCTTTTCTTTGCAAAGTGATGGATAAGTAATTGCGCCATACAATAAAAGAGCAACATATTAAATAACGAGTTTTGGTAGTTCCCCTTTAAGGGTAAAATGTGCCGTCTTTGAATTGAGGGCTAACGGGCCTAATGTCTCACGGGTTAGACACAGATATAATGTGCATTAATAGCGCATGGAAGGGAGGAGGCAGCCGTGTGGAGTGGGGGAATTTCATTAGGTTTGCCTGCTGGTAAATAGCTCATTAATTCCTCCGACGGCTTTTCCCTTTGCTTCGTTTCACGCAGAACATCGATAAATTAGCGGAGCAGGTGGTACCCGGACCAGCTGTTTGTGAGATGGGGCTGTGCCAGGCGTTGTAACCCTGCGTCAGTTGAGGAAACCAGGGTGCCTTTGGCTTCATGTAGCACTCCATTACGTTAAAGTGCCAGGGGACTGAATCATCGACCATCTTCGGACCCACCCTCATTCGGGTTCTGATATTTTTAATGGTTCAGGTTATGGTGTATTTATGAGTTGTTATGGTATATCTCGCACGCTATGTGACTCCCCGGGAAGGGAGATGCGGCAGTTTTCTCATTGTTTGCCTCATGGAGAGAGTGAGAGAGCGGCCACACTAACACATGATTACTTCATTAAATTAATGCCAGCTGAAAACAGTGGAGTGGAGTGGAGTTCATGAAGAACTGTAAAAGAGCTTGTCGACAAGTGCAAGTACACAGCAAGCTCGATATTAAATTTTAGTTATACTATTAAAACAAACTTTTAATTACTTAACACACCGAAATAATGTATTTAATGTTTTAAAGCCTAGTGAGCCTCCAAGAGCTAATCAGCTAAATGGCAGGCTAGCCTGAGTTCAAATAGTCGTGTGAGGAATAAATAATCGGGCTTGACGTGTGCATATTTTTTAGAATGTAAACAATCGAACGGGTACAGTGAATGGAAAAACATTCAGAAACGGGAACGAGGGTTAGTCAATAAACAAAAACATTCCTATTTTCTATTTATACAAGGGGTACATTAAGTAAACTTGCAGTTGACACAAACCAACCATCGGATGTGACAGGAGAAAGAGCTTGGCTTGGATGCGTGCGTGAGCCACACAAACACCACGCTCATTACATAGGCTACCTCTTGCCTTTGAAGCCTGTCTGAATGCACGCTCGTATTAAGGCACCTCAGAAGGTTTCCTTCGAAGGACAGGACAGGGTTTGGTCGTGGTATATTTATGGGTTTAGGTCATGGTGTATTTATGGGTTTAGGTTATGGTATATTTATGGGTTTAGGTTATGATGTATTTATGAGTTTAGGTTATGGTATATTTATGGGTTCAGGTTATGGTATATTTATGGGTTTAGGTTATGGTATATTTATGGGTTTCATTTATGGTGTATTTATGAGTTTAGGTTATGGTATATTTATGGGTTCAGCTTATGGAATTTCTATAGGTTTAGGATGTGCTGAACTAAGGAGATAATCACACCTGGAAACAACCAAAAAGTTAAAGCTGGGTCTTGTTCTTATTATACATATACCCAGAGATGTGACCAAGTCCCTCTTATCCAAGTCACAAGTAAGTCTCAAGTCATTTGGTCCAAGTCTCAAGCAAGTCCCAAGTATTTTTTTCTTGGGCAAGTCAAGTCAAGTCAAGTCACAGGTTATGTCAAGTCAAGTCAAGTCGAGTCCTTGGTTACGGCAAGTCAAGTCCCAAGTCGAGACACTCCCGCCCCCCCCCCTCAAGATACTGCAGTCTTACCTGCAGTTTATATCCAATCTTTATGAAGAGAAAAGACAAGGTATTACCTGTCTAATAGTCTGACTTACCGGATGTAGGTTTCGAGGATAAGCCCTCCCTACCCCAATCATTGGCGCCAGGAGATTCTCCTGGCACTAATCAGTGGCACGGGAGATTCCCCCAATCAGATTCAACCCAGACTGTTGCCGTTTTCAAAGTCCCTTTCGCTCCGTGAAAGTAAACAAAGAGACGATTGTGATTTACTTCACGCGCTCATACATGGCAGTTGGTGGCAGTTCGAACTGTCAAAAGTGTGACTGTAGCCAGGTCAATATTTTTGCTGGGTACTCGGTATGTCCAGCCTTATAAGTCCAAAGTCCCTGGTTACTTTTTCATAGTTTCAATGGATTTTGACAATTGACATGTCAGACTTCAATCATGTTAACGCTCTCGAGCGTGCGTCAAAGTTTAGGTAGCAAATAACAGTGCTGTATCCTTCTGACCTCATTTACATAGCTACAGAACTGTCCGATCACGCCGAATCACTGATAGAAACAAGATGAATTAATGACGATTCAGAAAATGTATAACTTTTAAAGATTTAAATAAATCCTATGGTGGGACTTTTGCCATTTATGGACGGTACGACAGAAAATTCCGGTGCCGTCGAACTTAATCGAATGCTTTTATTTATATCGTTCCACTGACCAAGTGCCGTTAAAAAGCAAATTGTATGGCTTTGTGCTATTCGCGTATGCTAGCTACATCATGCTAACATCGTACAGGGACCAGTAAAGGCTTAGAACACACTAGCACTTAGTTATTGTAAGTTTGATCCCCTCTACTGTAAAGTAAAAAAAGTGGACAAATTACGTTTTCTGTGAGAAATCTATTGGCGAGCTCACGTGCACACACAGCGGTCTACATTCTAAAGCTCCACTTTGCCCTCACTACTAATTAATATCACCTGCGCCTATTTAGGAATCAGTCTGTTTGTTGTTTGCAACTGAGAGAGGGTGCCGATATTTCTGTTGACCACTAAACGCTAACACTAACATCTAAGTCCAAATGCAATACCATCTATGCAGAGCAATGTTTCGTCGTAGTATCAATAAACACTCTTTAACTGCAGCTACGGACTCATGCTCGTTCCTTGGACTCGTGTCGGACAGATCTCCCTGTACTCGCCCTCTCAGCGGCTTATAGTTGGTTTTGATAGTCGCATTACAGCCACTAAATTAATCAGCCGTTCCTCCTCCACGACACCGTGTCCTACAGCGCTTTCAAAGCGCGGGGCAGGAGGTAGTAGAAACGGCTTCTGACAAACATTTAGTACAAGTTATGTTTATTAAATGTGTTATTTAATGTGCATTTGGTGTCTGTTGTCTGTTTTGGGAGCTGGTAATGGAGAGTATTGGGGGTGCAATTGTGTGGGGGCAGCATCACGGTCGGGTGCTGTGGCGGCAACAGAAGGACACACGAAGAAGAAGTAATGCTCACTGAGCATACCCACAGTGTTCAGACTAAAATAACCGGTAACTTTTTGAAGCAACAAGGATTCCGATCAGTGAGCAGAGTAGAGCATGTCAATGTATGGGATGTCCCGGCTAATACGGGATAGTTGGTAACTCTTGGCGGCGTTCCAGGACTTTTTTTTCTCCCCCTGACGCGAACAGCAGCCTCTTTTTGTATCGGGACCTCCTGATTTACAAACTAAGCACTGGTTATTTCATTTTATCTGGCTAACGTTAGCTAACATGAACCACCCCTCACACTTACCGATCCGAATGAGTCCTCAAATGACGAACAAAGTTTGATGTTGTACTCTGGCTGTCAGAAATCGTTGTTGAGCAGGTCTTGCATTCAGCAGTTCGTTTTTTTCCATCACATTTGAAATTTTTAAATCCAAAAGTGATGACTCTTGGCACAGTCGTGGTCGCCATGATCAGATCACATTCACATGACAGGGCAGTCATCCAATCATGACCATGCCATTCCCAGTGTACGCGCTCGCATACCGGTAACCTTGACAACTTGAACATTTGAATAATATTTAAACTGAAAACAAAACGAACACAAACAAGTCATTCGAGTCATCATGTCTCAAGTCACATCAAGTCTCAAGTCTTTAACTTCCAAGTCCAAGTCGAGTCTCAAGTAAATTATTTTCTGTCAAGTCAAGTTGCAAGTCGTCAAAAAGGTGACTCGAGTCGACTCGAGTCCGAGTCACAATGACTCGAGTCCACATCTCTGCATATACCATACTTTTCTTAGCTCCAGAATCATTTGTCTGAGGTTCAGAATGTACAGTGTGTTTTGGACTTGGACCTGTACTAAGACCTGTACTACCATTTGCATCTTGGACCTGTACTGCCATTGAGTGGCCGAGGGACCCCTCCCCCATAACAGAGCCCTTGCCTAACTGAAAACAGTTAGTGACCAAGCCAAAAGCAGAAATCAAACTCATTCATAGATGGGGTGGTGGTTTTTCTTTTTTGTGGCATCTGAAAAGCAGTGAGAGAAAGTAAGAGGAAATATTTATAAGTTATGTTGGAGTGTCTGCCCTCCCTTAACTGCCATATTAGTGTGTGACCAGTTTCACCTGGATGGACTCCGATCCCGGGCCCAGATTTAGTGAACGTCTCAGAGCATACACACTGATCTAGGATCAGCCTTCCCCCGATCCATATCCAAACTATGCTACTGTATGTGAGCCGCAAGACAAATTGGATCCTCAACCAGTGTTCTGAGACATTTAATGAATTTGGGCCCTGGTTATTAGACTCTCAGAAATAAGGGTAAAAAACAATTTCTTGTTCCCTAGCCTACAATGTATAGGATAATACCTGATGAACTAGTCAGTTATGAAGAAATAACTGCCCGACGGGGTGGTGAATTGCCACCCTGAAGGGCAGTTATTTCCTCATTACTGACTTGTTCATAGGGCATTATCCAGCTTATACCACGGCTAACTTGCCAAAGTAATGTAGCTATGGACAATTTATTTTTAGTCAAACAAATATATGAAAAAGAATTATCCCTGTTGCTTCGAAAAAAATTCGAAATAATGGTAATTCATAGAGATATGACGCTGTATTCCAGATTTCAGTGCCATTCATTCATTCATTCATTCATTATCCAAACCCGATTATCCTGAACAGGGTCGCAGGGGGCTGGAGCCTATCCCAGCATACATCGGGCGAAAGGCAGGAATACACCCTGGGCAGGTCGCCAGTCCATCGCAGGGCCCACACACACCATTCACTCACACACTCATACACTCATACCTATGAGCAATTTAGACTCTCCAATCAGCCTAACGTGCATGTCTTTGGATTGTGGGAGGAAACCGGAGTACCCGGAGGAAACCCACGCAAACACAGGGAGAACATGCAAACTCCGCACAGAGAGGCCCCGGCTGACGGGGATTCTAACCCAGGACCTCCTTGCTGTGAGGCGGCAGTGCTACCCACTGCACCATCCATTTTACATTTTTACATTACATTTTAGTCATTTGGCAGACGCTTTTAATCCAAAGCGACTTACAAGTGCATAGGTTCTACCACAAGTCAAAGCATCACATCCCGAACTAGAAAAATACACCTGGACTGCTGTTCTAAACATATAGTCGTCATCATAAGTGCAATTTTTTTTTTTTTTTTGGGGGGGGGGGGGGGGGGGGGTTGGACAGGGATAGGGGTATCAGAAGGGGGGGGCAGGGTAAATCAGGAGGGGGGACTAAGGTAGAGTTTGAAGAGGTGTGTTTTGAGTCTGCGTCGAAATAGGGGGAGGGATTCTGCTGTCCTGACAGTGGTAGGCAAGTCATTCCACCACTGAGGAACCAGAACGGAAAACAGGCGTGAACGTGCAGCTCGACCGCCAGGTGCCCGTAGAGAGGGAATCATAAGGCGACCAGAGCTGGCAGACCGGAGTGGTCTAGCTGGGGAGTAGGGAGTGATCAGGGATTGTATGTAATGTGGGGCAGTCCCCTTAGCAGCCTGAAATGCCAACACTAGGGCCTTGAATCGGATGCGTGCGGCAATAGGAAGCCAGTGGAGGCCAATGAGAAGCGGGGTGACATGAGCCGACCTGGGCTGACTGGTGATCAAGCGGGCTGCAGCATTCTGGACCAGCTGGAGGGGCTTGATGGCGCACGCTGGGAGACCGGCTAGGAGGGAGTTGCAGTAATCCAGGCGGGAAATGACGAGCGCCTGGACTAGGAGCTGGGTGGCTTTCTCCGTCAGGAGATGACGGATGCGGCGTATATTAAACAGAAAGAACCTGCAGGTTCTGGCAGTGGAGGATACTTGTGGAGCCAGGGAGAGGCAGTTATCAAGAGTCACCCCAAGATTCTTTGCCGTACGGGAGGAGGAAACTACAAAGTCCTCCACAGTCAGTGAGAGGTCGATTGACGGAGAGGACTTAGCAGGGATGTAGAGAAGCTCAGTTTTGGCAAGGTTGAGCTTCAGGTGATGGGAAGTCATCCATGCAGAGATATCAGCCAAGCAGGCAGAGATCTGTGTGGTGATTTGGGTGTCAGGGGGGAAGGAAATGAAGAGTTGGGTGTCATCAGCGTAGGAGTGATAAGAGAAGCCGTGGGAAGAGATAACAGAACCAAGAGACATGGTGTATAGCGAGAAGAGGAGAGGCCCAAGAACCGAGCCCTGCGGGACTCCAGTTCGTAGGGGTTGAGGGTCGGAGAGTGCGCCCCTCCAAGTCACCTGGTAGGAGCGACCAGAGAGGTAGGAGGAAAACCAAGCGAGTGCAGAACCTGTGACACCCATCCCAGACAGCGATGAGAGCAGAATCTCATGGTTGACTGTATCGAAGGCGGCCGACAGGTCGAGGAAGATGAGGACAGAGGAGAGGGATTTTGCTTTAGCAGAGTGGAGTGCCTCAGTGACCGCGAGCAGGGCGGTTTCAGTGGAGTGGCCACTCTTGAAGCCAGACTGGTTGGGGTCATGGAGATTGTTGTGGAGAAGATAAGTGGACAGTTGGGAGCAGACCGCCCGTTCCAGGGTTTTAGCAAGAAAGGGAAGAAGAGAGACAGGCCGGTAGTTGTTCAGGGCAGAGGGATCGAGAGTAGGTTTTTTGAGGAGGGGAGTGACTCTGGCCCTCTTCAGGGAAGAGGGCATGGTGCCGGAAGAGAGGGAGGTGTTGATTAGAGAGGAGAGAAAAGGGAGAATGTCCTCAGATATAGATTGTAGGAGGGGAGAGGGGATGGGGTCAAGAGGACAGGTGGTTGGGCGGTGGGAAGTAAGGAGTTTCAGCGTGTCGGCGTCAGAGAGGGGAGAAAAGGAGGTTAGGGAGTTGGGGAGGGTAGGAGGGTCAGCAGGGGTGGAGGGTTGGGAGAAGGAATTGCGAATAGCATCGACCTTCTTTTCAAAGAAGGAGACAAAGTCATCAGGTGTGAGTGATGAGGGGGGTGGGGGGGGAGGGGGGGCCAGAAGAGAGGAGAAAGTTGAAAACAGTTTGCGGGGATTAGAGGCGGCCGCGTTAATTTTCGAGTGAAAGAAGGAAGATTTAGCTAGAGAGACAGAGGAATGGAAAGATGATAAGAGGGCATGGAAGGAAGCTATATCACTGGGGAGACAGGACCTTTTCCATTTTCTCTCCGCTGCCCGCAGTTCGGTTCGGACAGCTCGTAGAGCATCAGAAAGCCAGGGACTGGGGGGGGAGGCCCGAGCTAGTTTGGTGGTGAGGGGACACAGAGAGTCAAAGGAAGATGAGAGGGAGGACATGAGAGTTGTAGCCGCATCATCGGTAGACAGTCGAGAGAAAGACTCCGCAGATGGTAGGGAGGAGAGGATTGTAGATGAGAGGGTGGAGGAAGACAGGTGGCGTAGGTTCCGTCGACAGGTGACAGTGGATGGTGGGAGAGATGGATGGGTGTTAGAGGAGAGTGGAAGAGAGAAAGAGATGAAGGAGTGGTCAGATATATGGAGTGGTGTTACAGAGAGGTTGGTTGTTGTGCAGCTCCTTGTGAAGATGAGGTCAAGAAGGTTGCCTGCTTTGTGGGTGGGAGGGGAAAGAGTGAGGGTAAGGTCAAAAGAAGAGAGGAGGGAGAGAAAGGTAGACTGGGTGGACTCTGAGTTGAGGTTGAAGTCACCCAGGAGGATCAGGGGGGTGTCATTGACAGGTGAGGAGCTGAGGAGGATGTCCATCTCATCCAAAAAGTTCCCCAGAGGACCCGGGGGGCGATAAACAACAATGATAAACAGTTTGCACGGCAGAGTAACAGAAACCGCATGAAATTCAAAAGAGGAGAAGGAGAGGGATGAGGAGAAGACACTAGATCTCCATGAGGATGAGATTAGGAGACCTGTGCCACCTCCTCTGCCAGAGGATCTGGGTGTGTGGGAAAAAGAGAAGGCAGAGGAAAGGGCAGCCGGGGTGGCCGTGTTCTCAGGTGAGAGCCACGTTTCAGTTAAAGCAAGAAAGTCAAGGTTGAGGTGGGAGGCATAGGCAGATATGAAGTCTGCTTTCTGGACGGCGGACTGGCAGTTCCAGAGGCCACCAGCCACACAGAGATCAATACCAGGGGATCTGGGAGGGAAGATGAGGTTAGAGATATTCTGCCCATGTTGGCGGGAGGCGAACCTCCTGCCTGACTGGGACCTGGGGAGAGGAGAGAGGACAGGGATGGGAAGGAAACACATGGAGGGAACTAGGGAGGACAAGGGGAATACTACACAGTGGAATGAGGGCAGGCAGCAAAAACAAAATCAAACATCAGGCTCTCGGACAGCCTCGATGGACACCCATAGATAGACACCCTCGACTTTGTACACCTGCGACTTCGTACGCCGAGGCAAGTAGCCGAGGCTGCCGCACACAGCTGCCGCTGGTGCGCTACACAACTGCTTAAATAACACTGACGCTGAATACAGAAAATGCAACCAACCCACTGCAGAACACTAATGCACACTGAAGTGAGTTCAGGTGTGCCAGTACATTACATTACATTATTGGCATTTGGCAGACGCTCTTATCCAGAGCGACGTACAACAAAGTGCATACCCATAACCAGGGATAAGTTCGCTGAAAGACCCTAGAGGTAAGTACAATTTCAACTGCTACCTGTACAACAAAGATAAGGACAAGGGCCTTTTTTTTTTTTTTTTTTTTTTTTTTTTTGAACAAACAAACAAACAAACAGAGCAAAAGTTACCAAAGTTAACTATCCAAGCACTGCTTACCTAGCCAACTAAAAATACCGATACACAAAGCAAGTCACAGAGACAACAATTAAGGTTCACAGGGAGGTAGGGAGGGATGGGGAGAGGTGCTGCTTGAAGAGGTGTGTCTTCAGCTTGCGCTTGAAGGTGGGGAGAGATTCTATAGTTCTGACCTCAACGGGGAGTTCGTTCCACCACCGTGGAGCCAGTACAGACAGTAGTCGTGAGCGTGAGGTGGAGGTTCTGAGAGGGGGAGGTGCCAAGCGGCCTGTGGAGGCTGAACGAAGAGGTCTGGCAGGGGTGTAGGGTCTGATGATTTTTTGCAGATAAGCTGGGGAAGACCCTTTAACTGCTTGGAAGGCTAGCACCAATGTTTTGAATTTGATGCGAGCCATGACAGGCAGCCAGTGGAGGGAAGTAAGCAGGGGGGTGACGTGTGAGTATTTGGGAAGGTTGAAGACCAGACGAGCTGCTGCATTCTGGATGAGTTGGAGGGGTCTGATGGCGGACGCTGGGAGGCCAGCCAAGAGGGAATTGCAGTAGTCCAGGCGGGACAGAACCATCGCTTGGACCAGGAGCTGGGTCGAGTAGGGGGTGAGAAAGGGGCGGATTCTCCGTATGTTGTATAGGAAGAACCTGCAAGACCGGGTCACCGCCGCAATGTTCTCGGAAAGGGACAGTCTGCTGTCCATCACCACGCCGAGGTTCCTTGCACTGGGTGACGGCGTGAGTGTGGTATCCCCGAGGGAAATGGAGAGATCCAGATGGGGAGAGGTATTAGCAGGGATGAATATCATTTCAGTTTTACCTGGGTTGAGCTTTAGATGGTGGTTGTCCATCCAGCTCTGGATGTCCCTCAGGCAAGCAGAGATACGGGCTGAAACCTGCGTATCAGACGGCGGGAACGAGACGAAGAGTTGGGTATCGTCCGCATAGCAGTGGTAGGATAGCCCATGTGCAGTGATCACAGGGCCAAGGGAGCGAGTGTAGAGAGAAAAAAGAAGCGGGCCAAGGACTGAGCCCTGGGGAACTCCTGTGGCGAGGGGCCGAGGTGTCGATACCGAACCAGCCCAGGCAACCTGGAAGGAGCGACCAGAGAGGTAGGACTCAATCCAGTCCAGGGCTGTGCCACAGATGCCCGTTGCTGACAGGGCAGACAGGAGGATGGAGTGATCCACAGTGTCGAAGGCAGCAGAGAGATCTAGAAGAATGAGGACAGAGGAGAGGGAGGCTGCTCGTGCGGCATGAAGTGACTCACTGACGGAGAGGAGCGCAGTCTCTGTCGAGTGGCCCGATCTGAAGCCAGACTGATGGGGGTCTAGCAGGTTGTTGTTAGAAAAGAAGGAAGAAAGTTGAGTAGAAGCGGCTCGTTCTATAGTTTTAGAAAGGAAAGGAAGAAGAGATACCGGGCGGTAGTTCTGGATGATGGAGGGATCCAGGGTAGGCTTTTTTAGCAGCGGAGTGATGTGGGCCCTCTTGGAGGATGCCGGAAAACAGCCGGAAGACAGGGAGGAGTTGACAAGGGAGGTGACAAATGGGAGAATGTCAGGTGTGATAGTTTGGAGAAGAGAAGAGGGGATAGGGTCAAGGGCACAGGTTGTAGGGCGGTGGCAGAGCAGGAGTTGAGAAACATCAGAGTCTGTAAGGGGGGAGAAAGTGGAAAAGGAAGGGCCTAGAGGGGGGGAAGGGCACAGTGAGGGGGGCGGCGGTTGTAAAGGATCTGCGGATGACTGCGACCTTCTCATCGAAGAAATCAGCAAAGTCATCAGCAGCGAAGGAGGACTGAGGAGGAGGAGGCGGTGCGTTGAGGAGAGAGGAGAAAATGGAGAAAAGTTTCCGGGGGTTAGAAGCAGAGTTCTGAATTTGTGTTTGATAGTATTTTGCTTTGGCGGCAGTGACATCGGAAGAGAATGCCGCCAGGAGAGACCGGTAAGTCATGAGGTCGGAAGCGTCTCTGGATTTCCCCCACTTCCTCTCCGCTGCGCGGAGGCTGGCCCTGGAGGTACGGAGGGTGTCAGATATCCAAGGACTGGGAGGGGATGTGCGAGGTGGCTTTGAGACAGGGGGACAGAGAGAGTCAAAGGCGGAGGAGAGAGATGAAAGGAGGGTGGCAGATGCAGAGTCAGCGGGGAGTTTGGAGAAGGATTCGAGAGGGGGGAGTGAGGCGGTGACGGTGCTGGCAAAGGAAGAGGGTGAGAGGGAGCGGAGGTTACGGCGGGCTGAGGAAGTGTGGGTGGGAGGAGGGGGAGGAGGATGGGGAGGAAGAGGGAGGGAGAATGAGATGAAGTGGTGATCAGATGTATGCAGAGGGGTAACCGTGAAATCGGAGCATGAGCAGTTCCTTACAAAGACAAGGTCTAGGACATTGCCCGCCTTGTGGGTTGGAGGAGAGTGTTGCAGGGAGAGGCCGAAGGAGTGGATTAGCGGTAGGAAGGCAGCAGACTGGGAGGCTTCTAGGTGGATGTTGAAGTCTCCAAGGAGAATCAGTGGGGTGCCATCCTCAGGGAAGGAGCTGAGAAGGGTGTCTAGCTCATCAAGGAAGTTTCCCAGGGGCCCTGGAGGACGGTAGATAACTGCAATGAAAAGGTTAGTAGGGTAGGATACTGCAACAGAATGGAATTCAAAAGTGGATATGGACAGGTCAGAGAGGGGGAGAACAGAAAATTTCCACGAGGGGGAAATTAAAAGACCAGTACCACCGCCACGGCCGGAAGGCCGGGGAGTGTGCGAGAAGGAGAAGGAGGATGAGAGGGCAGCGGGAGTGGCGGTGTTGTCAGGAGTGATCCAGGTCTCAGTTAGGGCAAGGAATTGTAGGGACTGGAGGGAGGCATACGCAGGGATGAAGTCAGCCTTCCGAGTGGCAGACTGGCAGTTCCATAGTCCCCCTGTGACAGCAAAGTCCTCACAGGGGGTCAGCGGGGGATAGCTGAGGTTTGAGGGGTTCCGACGCCGTGGAGGCCCACGTCGCAGGGGGGGTCTTCGAGGGAGAGAGCAGACTGGGATGGGGTGAAACATAACATGACAAACGGGGACGGAGCGACGCTAGCGTAACTCTCACACGCCTATTTAAATGGCCTACAATTGCTCACAAGCAATACCAAATCAAAGCTAATCTACTGATAAATTCCACAGCTATTTAAGTTACTTAAGACAAATGTTCAATCACTCTACAGGTATGCAACCAGTAGAAGTGATTAACAGGTAATAGACAAACAACCTGGCTCAAGCCCTAACCCTTGCTGTTCAAATGAGCAATTTAAAAAAAATCAACGTTACCGCGTCAAGAGGAAAACCCGCAGCGATACTAAACACCTGGTCAGAATGATGCACTTACTGACTAAGGACAACTTTCGCCAGTCTAATATACGCTAGCGTCGCTCTGACACGCCTATTTAAATGGCCTACAATTGCTCGCAAGCAATACCAAATCAAAGCTAATCTACTGATAAATTCCACAGCTATTTAAGTTACTTAAGACAAATGTTCAATCACTCTACAGGTATGCAACCAGTAGAAGTGATTAACAGGTAATAGACAAACAACCTGGCTCAAGCCCTAACCCTTGCTGTTCAAATGAGCAATTTTAAAAAAATCAACGTTACCGCGTCAAGAGGAAAACCCGCAGCGATACTAAACACCTGGTCAGAATGATGCACTTACTGACTAAGGACAACTTTCGCCAGTCTAATATACGCTAGCGTCGCTCTGACACGCCTATTTAAATGGCCTACAATTGCTCGCAAGCAATACCAAATCAAAGCTAATCTACTGATAAATTCCACAGCTATTTAAGTTACTTAAGACAAATGTTCAATCACTCTACAGGTATGCAACCAGTAGAAGTGATTAACAGGTAATAGACAAACAACCTGGCTCAAGCCCTAACCCTTGCTGTTCAAATGAGCAATTTAAAAAAAATCAACGTTACCGCGTCAAGAGGAAAACCCGCAGCGATACTAAACACCTGGTCAGAATGATGCACTTACTGACTAAGGACAACTTTCGCCAGTCTAATATACGCTAGCGTCGCTCTGACACGCCTATTTAAATGGCCTACAATTGCTCGCAAGCAATACCAAATCAAAGCTAATCTACTGATAAATTCCACAGCTATTTAAGTTACTTAAGACAAATGTTCAATCACTCTACAGGTATGCAACCAGTAGAAGTGATTAACAGGTAATAGACAAACAACCTGGCTCAAGCCCTAACCCTTGCTGTTCAAATGAGCAATTTAAAAAAAATCAACGTTACCGCGTCAAGAGGAAAACCCGCAGCGATACTAAACACCTGGTCAGAATGATGCACTTACTGACTAAGGACAACTTTCGCCAGTCTAATATACGCTAGCGTCGCTCTGACACGCCTATTTAAATGGCCTACAATTGCTCGCAAGCAATACCAAATCAAAGCTAATCTACTGATAAATTCCACAGCTATTTAAGTTACTTAAGACAAATGTTCAATCACTCTACAGGTATGCAACCAGTAGAAGTGATTAACAGGTAATAGACAAACAACCTGGCTCAAGCCCTAACCCTTGCTGTTCAAATGAGCAATTTAAAAAAAATCAACGTTACCGCGTCAAGAGGAAAACCCGCAGCGATACTAAACACCTGGTCAGAATGATGCACTTACTGACTAAGGACAACTTTCGCCAGTCTAATATACGCTAGCGTCGCTCTGACACGCCTATTTAAATGGCCTACAATTGCTCGCAAGCAATACCAAATCAAAGCTAATCTACTGATAAATTCCACAGCTATTTAAGTTACTTAAGACAAATGTTCAATCACTCTACAGGTATGCAACCAGTAGAAGTGATTAACAGGTAATAGACAAACAACCTGGCTCAAGCCCTAACCCTTGCTGTTCAAATGAGCAATTAAAAAAAAAATCAACGTTACCGCGTCAAGAGGAAAACCCGCAGCGATACTAAACACCTGGTCAGAATGATGCACTTACACCAGTAATTATACCCTGAGCAGGGTGCAAAGTATTGGCTCCTCCTACAACAAAAGCTGTGGCCTGCCAGCCAGTAAAACAATAGCCTAACTTAATAGCCTAGCTTACCTGAGCCCAGTGCTATTCAACTGAACAAAAAAAATCTACACACCTGCTATCAAACCAGCAACAAAATTGCTTTTGTCGTTAGCAAGGTTATAAAAAATTAATGCACACCCACATGACACATCTCTGCCAATCAGAATGCCGTATTAGCCCTAGGTTATTTTTCAGTGCTGTGGTATAAATATAATGAATTAGTACCTTTTTTGTTTGGAAAACATACTTGTACCCAAAGAGAATATCACTGTACTTACATTTGGGAAATTTTAACTTTGAAGAACAAAAATGGTCACTTTCCGTATTTATGTGTACTGTAAAATCCCCTGTAACATGTTTTGGTAACACTTTACAATAAGGTGACATTGGCATTAACAAATCAAAGTTTAAGGAAAGGTAAATCACAGAATCTACTGTCCCCTCCAAAAGTATAGAAACAACAAGGCCGATTCCTTTGTTTTTGCAATACACTGTAAACATTTGGGATTGAGATAAAAAGATGATCATGAGAGAAGTGTTCAGAATTTCATTTGTTTATTTCCTGGTATTTACACCTAGATGTGTTAAGCTACTTAGAACATAGCACCTTTGGTATCAGACCACACCATTTTTTTTTCCAGAGCTCCCAAAGACATCTCTCTGGTATTCATTGTTTTTTTTCTTTTTTTACACAAATGCAGTCTTCACAGGCAAACCCCAAGGCTAAAACCAAAAGTGGAGATTCAGTACTATTTATTTTTTTAGCCAATCAATCTAACAGGACACATCTGGGCAACAAGAAACATCTCTCAGTCACATGTTCCAGTACTTCAGCTCACCGAAAAATTGGGAGGTCTGATTCAAAAGGTGATATGTTCTAACTTGTTTAACAAATTTAGATACAAAAATACCAGGAAATAATAGCTATAAATCGGATCTGTCAACTCCACAAATTGTCTTCAGTGTATAGCAAGAAAAAGTGACTGTCCTTGCCGTTCAAATACTTTGCGGGACTGTATTTTTGTGTTGTCCTGGGTTTGGCTCTTTGTCAGAAACCTGTTTTTAGTTTGATGGAACTGCGCCCTAAAGCAATTGGGTACCGGTTAGTGAGTGCAGCATGCTGTCATAGTTAACAAACCTTCTTTTCTCCTACTCCACAGTGCTGTTCCACTCGACAGAGATGATCTATTCTCAGAAAGGGGAGTTAATGTTTGCGTGGCTCCGTCAAGGTGGGGGGTGGTGGTGGGGGTTGGGTTTGGCAATGCCTCTGCGCTCTTGTCTGTGAATGTTTCTAAGCGGGGAAACAAATTATCTGCACACTGTGATTTTTCTGAACGTGCCAATTAAAGCTTCTCTGGGTTAGTTCAGCCAGTGCTTAGCACCGCCCGACCACCCTCTGGGACAAATTTAGAAGACAACATTAATGATGCCTAAACCGCACATTAGCCCAAAGTGGCTTACACAATGAGGCGGCGGACGCAGCCATGGGCTTCATAATTAGGAACCGTGGACAACATATGATCACAGTCTGTTTTAATATCATGGACAATATGGTGCAATAAACCTATACTTTCAATATATAGTTGTATTCTCCAAATGGATTCACTATTATGACAATTCACTCACAATGGTTAATGTACAGTGACAGCATATGTTGATAAGCACCCTGTATTTTTACAGAAACACACAAGAATTTGCTATGTATTTATCCTATCAGCAGAGAAAATCTGTTTTTTCAGTCTTATGATTCTGCACTTAGGCTTTTATGAGGTTCAGGAAATTCCCTTGAGAGATTTTTTTCTTCCTTCAGCTTCTTCAGATTTTTTAATAACACCACCAATAATGGTTTCAATAATAGTAGCTATATATGCTTTCTGTTGCCAATCAGCTTCAGACAGGAGCTCAAAGTACTACAGTCTGGCAAAGGAGGGGGCTGTGCCTCACCTCTATTTACAGTATCTCCCCGTGTCATGCTATGGCGGCCATTTTGTGCCAGAATATTTGCCAAATACAAAATGTGCTAATTGATCCTAGGTAATTTACATGACATTATACACATTTAGTGGACACTCTTATTCAGAATGACTCACATTGCTTTGGCAATTTTAGATAGTATCTATCATATCAAATTTGTCATAATTTTGCATTCAAATACTTTTCTGTGCTCGATTGATCTTGCCTGATGGAATTGAGCTAACCAAGAGGACCAGAAGAAGGGGTTTGCCCTTTTTTGAATGTATTTCACAGGTTCGAAACACCAGTGAAGTGTAGAACAGCATTTTAATCCAAAGCAATCACATATTTGACCCAGGTCTGCTATCCATTCATGTTGCAGGATATTTACTGTTGCAGGTTGGGTTAAGTACCTCACTCCAGTGTATGACAGCAGTGCAGTACCTGGGAACCAAACCTGCAATCTTTAGATTACCAATAGCAACCCAGTTCCCTAACCCTTAAGCCACATTCCCTGCTGGAAAATGGTTTTGAAACAGCTGGAATTTGGTTACCCAGCTCCCAGCTTGACATGGTTTAGCTGGTTGATCAGTTCAGACCAGCTCGACATGGTTCGACCAGCTCAAGATATGTTTTGAAACTCAGAGAAGCTACCAGCACTAGCTGGTTGACCAGCTCTTACCCAGCTCTTACTCAGCTTGTGACTAGCTTGACCAGCTCAGTTTTCAAGGGAGTCCGGAGAAAACAACTGATAAGGTTGGCCTTGAACAAGTCTGCCTGTTCTTCCTCGGATTAGATGCTAACCCCAGGTCTCGACTTGACACGGTCATTAAAAACACCATGGCATTTCAAA
Source organism: Conger conger (assembly GCF_963514075.1). NCBI lineage: Eukaryota > Metazoa > Chordata > Actinopteri > Anguilliformes > Congridae > Conger > Conger conger. The sequence continues at coordinate 34,149,447 of NC_083767.1, forward strand.
AGAGCAGGGGGCTGGGGTTGGTGTCATGTTGCATGCACTGTTCTGTGGCTCAGCGGGAGACAAACAATATCTGCAGCTTGAATGTACAAAGCTCTTTGTTGGCGGCTTAGAATTCCCACAGCCAAATGAGGGTGTCCTGGTGACTAATGTGCGGTACCTGCACGGAGGAGAAAATCATTATCGCATCGGCCGTGTACCGGACTCTGACTGTGCCCCCCCACCTTCTCTCTCTCTCCCTTCCACACTCTCTTCCTCTCTCCCTCTCTCTCTCTTTCTCTCTCTCACAATATCTCTCTCTCTGTCTCTCTCACTCTCTCTCTCATTCCAGTGAATGAAGCCTGTAGCTTTTTCACTGGTGTGCTGTGGTGTCCTGATTGAATGAGCTTGTTCGGTTTCACCAGTTCAGCGCTGGAGAGCAGCAGCCTGGCCCAGAGGTGACTCACAGCTCCCCCTGCTGGTTGTGGGTAGCTAGTACCCTCTCCCTGAGGACAGATGAATTAATTGCACTGTGAACATGAACCTGGTGACTGCACTCACTGCTCTGCAGGAGGGCCGGCATCTCCACGTTTTCGGAGGTTTCTTCTTCACACATGTAATCCTTTCGCGCACTTTACTTTTTTGTGAACTGAACAGAAGAAGCAGTCTAATTCTTCTTTCCTCATTTCAATTTAAATTCAAATTCAAGAAGCTTTATTGACTGGAAAACCCTCCAAAAATCAGATTAAAAATAAATGCATATTTGTACAACAGTACATGGGAATTGGCATTTGATGTTGTCTTGAAATTGGCATTGAAGGGGGTTGTTAAATTGCCATTGGAGGGGGTTGTGACATTGGCATTGGAAGGGTTGTTTCCTGGCAGTATTTTTGAGCCAGGCCAGGAACTCCTCTGGGTTTTTGGGCTCAGTCTGACATCACGCAGAGTCCACACAGGCGGTGAGTGCTGAGAGGGTTCCAGGCAGACGGGAGAATTTCAGGACCATTAACATGCCCTGCATCACAGACATAACACACACATGCACACCCTTCCCATTAGCCTAACGAATGAACGCTGCTGCTTCATAAATCCTGTGTTTGTGTGCGTGTGTGTGTGTTTAATGGGGCTGTTTCTGAGCTAGTGGATATTTATTACCCCAATAAAGATCCATAGCTTCATTAGTCTGAAGCAGAACGCATTGCAGGTGAATGTCCCTGATTTGAAAATATGATGCTATGAAATGATGGAATGCTGTAGTTTATTTTTGTTCCATTTTTTATTCCCTCCATCCCTGCTGATGTTATAGCCAGTCAACACTGGAACAGTGCCTTAACAGATACCTGACCCAGGGGCCCATCCACACACTGGAACAGTGCCTTAACAGATACTAGACTGTGGGGCCCATCCACAAACATACTATACATGTATTACCATAATTACACAGTTATTCTTCGATTGTTTATCTGTCTATTCATGAAGCATGATACTAATTTACCTTCTGGATTACAGTACAAGCCTAAGTCATTGAAATATTATGATCCATAGATAAATCATTTAACATTTTCAAGTAATGTCAAATTGTCATGGGACACGTGGGGGTACTGAACTAAATATAGGCAGCTTTACCCTCTTGGGTCATTACATGTACTGTATTATTAATTGAATAAAAATTCACTTTAATATCCACCCTATATCCCTCACTATAGCCTTAGCAAACATTAAAAAAATGTCAATGAAATGTCTAATGTTACAAAACAAACCAACGAGTACAGATTTCCCTGTTTTCTGTGAAGCCCATTATTTTTAATACTTGTGGTAACCTTTGCTGAAATATCCCTTTATTATTCAGGGGAATATTATTCAGATTCCTGCCCGTCGACAGGGTTTGACCTTTAAAAAGTGTTTGCTATCATTTCCTTTCATTTCTGACAGACAGATTTCCCCCAGGGAGAAAATGGCGGTGGCTCTTGTTACGTGAGGCAGTAAAGCGAGCCTGCAGCACCTTCTCTACCCTTTTCAACTGGCCCTGTCCCAGCTGTCTCACCACAGAGGACCCTGCTGTTCCCATCCAGATTTCGGAAACACCTTGTACCAGCCAAGGCCACTGTTGATTTAGAGACAAGTTGTGGCCTGTTGTGCTAAAAGTATCTGACCCTTCGTTAGGTTTGTCCTTCTCCTGTTCTATAAAATACCTCACTTCTGTATTTGGTCAGATAGTTTAATCATAATTTTGAAGTAGTAATGTTTTCCTGTTTTCTTTGAATGGTACACAAACACATACAGGCACGCATACACGCATGTGCAAACACAAGCGTGCAGCCAGAGATAGGCACATGAGTCAGCGAGTCGCACATACTCCAGACTCGGACTCGTCCAAAAATTACTTGAGACTCAACTCAGACTCGTGAACAATATGAGTCTGCCAAATGTCATTGTGAAAATGACAAAGTGAATAATGTCACAGCCAAGTTCAATTATCTCTATGAAAGATATCCCTTAGTTAAAACACATAGCACCATAGCAACACCCTGTGCTGTATTTCTGGCAGCATAGCTCGCTAAGATTACAGTTCCACATGTTGTGGCCTTTGAGTTTAAATAATTCAGGCTCATCGAGCCAAACTAAACAATTGCAACTAGCAAAATGTGGAGAATTAACATAAAAGATGCGGGAGCAATCACGTCAAATTTCAACAGACCTTTGAAAACATACAGAAAGTAAGTCAATTTACCAGCACCGGAGCTGATCCCACCGCCATTCACTGGTACGTTAACGTAAGTTGGCTAAACTGTTGTGTTGGCCAAATGGTGCATTCAGACTCAGTATAATGTTTGTGTCACTGTTTAATCAGCATAACAGAAGCGCATATTTGTCTGGCAAGTTGTAGCGATGTTGGGTTGCACTTGAAATGGTTGATTTTGAAAAGCTATGCAAGCTAGAGAACCACGATCGTAAGGTACAAAAAACTTCTTCAGGTTGGCTTGAAAAGCCCCGTACATTTTCATTGTCAACATAGTTCATACAAGCAGCTTTTTCAGTAAAACAGCCATGTAATGGGGTTTTGATCTGGAGCCTGATCAAGGGTTGCACTACTTTAAAAACCTTTCAGTATGGTCTTTAAGATCAATATGCAAGCAGGACAGCGAGTGATTTAGAATTTCTGGTTAGGTGACGTTATATCCTAGTTGTGTGGACATTGCTTGGTATTCCAGTGTCATACAAATAGGAACTGTATTTTCGAGCAAGCTTGTTTGTAATTGACGTTAACATTAAAAGCTACCGTAGAACCTGGGTTCAATGGCATTCCTTAGGATTCAGAGTTTTCCTATAGCATAATGTGGATGTAGTCCCAAAATCACAGCTCCCGATTTCTTGCATAAACAATATCTAGTGTCACACCCCTCTCTGTGGTGTAGGGTGTGGGGGTGTGTTCTCTGTCCCTTTTTCTCTCTCTCTCTCGTTCTCTGTCCCAAATTGCAGGTGGTCAGGTGTTCGTGATTGGGGTTGATTGCTGGACTGCAGTATAAAGGAGCTGAGGCAGTCTCTCTCCCGAGCTTGCTCTATCCTCTGGTCACCAGCAGCCGTGGGCTATTTTTGTTGATTAATTAATCTCTTGGTTGTTATTGTTAAACTCCTAGATTTCCTTGGTTTTCTTTAAATAAATAGTTTGATTATTGTGTATATTGTGTGGCCTCCCCTTTGTTATACATGTCTTGAGCCAGGCAGGTGTAACACTAGCCCCATTTGATTTCTTTCAACGATTAAAGTAAATGCTTAACAGCTACCTTTTATTTTAAATATTTAAAGTAAGAGTATATTAATAAACCAATACTGCAATGTGATTCAAATTTCAACACTTTGAAACTTTGTTTAAAAATAAAGTTATCATTATACTTTTTGAGTCGCAGATGCAGATTAAGCCTAGTTTGGAGATTGTCCATACAAATCTGCATTTAGTCCAGGATTAAAGGTAGAAAAGGCATGATTTTTTGTCTTAAAACATTGTTACAAGACCATTGTAAATCCCTTCCTATCATTGAAAAAGGCTCACCAACATGTTGACTCACCCTCTGCCTGTGTCTATAGTCCTTACATTTGGGTTTCAAAATATATTGACAGCCCGACACTCTGTTCCAAAACATTGTATAACTGTACAATAAGTCAAGCTCATTGGTTTAAAATTGGTTCTAATTGCCATAGCCAATGGCGTTTCAAAGTCAGCGTGTTTATAGAGAAGGGTGAGTGCTAAACAGTGTTGTGGTTTCAAGGTGTTTGTTGCTGCTATTCCTCTCTTGACCATTCAGAGTCCGAAAATTTGAACATTTCCTGTAATTCATGTAACCGGCCCCTATTTTGTTATTGACCATCAACTTATATTACAGCTCATGGTTATGCTTACATTATGTCACACGAGTCACACAGAGTTCTTAAAAATAGCAAGGTTATTTTTTAAATCTTATTTATTGATATATTAGTTACCTACCACACCAGACCTGAGGTTTTGTCAAGCCTTTCTCCAGCCATCTTGAGAAAGGCTTTGCCAAAATGTTGGCTCAGGTAGTGGTAGTTCATTGATATATGAATAAATAAATGAAATCACCATATCTTTTTGTGTGCCCCTGATAATAGTGTTAAAGTTGTCACACTTGATGTCATATACAAAATATGTTTTCTACACTTCTGGTTTCTATATCTTCAATTAGCATAGGAATCGTGATGAATTTCTATAATCATACTGTTGTTTAGGCTGCACCATTCTGGAGACTTGAGACTTGACTCGGACTCTAGCTCAGAGACTTGAGACTTGACTTGGACTCTAGCTCAGAGACTTGAGACAGTTCATCTCTAACATTAAACACGAGGCAAAAACAAAATTCAGAAACAAATGAAACGCATCACCACATACCATGGCACTTGAACTTGAAGTTTCTGTTATTGTTTGTTGTTTCTTCTGTGAGCCTCACCAAAGAAATCAGCTTGGCCTTTGAACATGAATTCTTTCTGAAGTAGGCTACACCATGCCCGAAATCTACTAATAAAGCAATAAATGTACATGTAATGTAAAGAGAGGCCAGATATATAAATGATGGTTTAATGATTTCTATGCTACGCCCTATTTATTGCAAACTTTTTTTCCATGTTTTTTGGAATGTTTTTTTCAACTCCACTTAAGCATGGATTAATCAGAATAACTGGAATGTAACATCACCTATTTTAATGTTGAATCCTGTTTTGTTTTTATATGATATGAATAATTGTTATATTCAATTGGCTTATTAAAATAATTTTGCCACTCTTAATCAAAATAAAATATTAATTAATGAAATACTGAAAACACAAAACATGCTTTACAATCGTGCTCATTCATTTCCGCACATAATACGAACAGCTGAGACCACTTGTGAAAAAATTGCATCTGAAACCTTTGATAAATCCCATATTATTTGTGCAAATGCTTTTCCTAAGGTTTTATGGTCAATTTCGTTTGGCTCATGTTTGATAAATGAGGCCCATTGAGTAGAGTGTGGATCTTCAGTCTCACTGGTAGGTTGTTGCCTCTCTTATGAACTTTCTCTGCTTCTGTCAGCATAACACAGTGTGCATGTGTGTGTACGTGTGCGGGTGTGTGTGTGAGTGTGTATGTGTGAGTTTGCGTGGATGTGTTTCTTATGTGTACAGTAGCTGCATGCCCTTGATTGCATGTGTGTGCGTGTGTGTGTGTAAGCATTACATTACATTACATTATTGGCATTTGGCAGACGCTCTTATCCAGAGCGACGTACAACAAAGTGCATACCCATAACCAGGGATAAGTTCGCTGAAAGACCCTAGAGGGAAGTACAATTTCAACTGCTACCTGTACAACAAAGATAAGGACAAGGGCCATTTTTTTTTTTTTTTTGAACAAACAAACAAACAGAGCAAAAGTCACCAAAGTTAACTATCCAAACACTGCTTACCTAGCCAACTAAAATACCGATACACAAAGCAAGTCACAGAGACAACAATTAAGGTTCACAGGGAGGTAGGGAGGGATGGGGAGAGGTGCTGCTTGAAGAGGTGTGTCTTCAGCTTGCGCTTGAAGGTGGGGAGAGATTCTATAGTTCTGACCTCAACGGGGAGTTCGTTCCACCACCGTGGAGCCAGAACAGACAGTAGTCGTGAGCGTGAGGTGGAGGTTCTGAGAGGGGGAGGTGCCAAGCGGCCTGTGGAGGCTGAACGAAGAGGTCTGGCAGGGGTGTAGGGTCTGATGATTTTTTGCAGATAAGCTGGGGAAGACCCTTTAACTGCTTGGAAGGCTAGCACCAATGTTTTGAATTTGATGCGAGCCATGACAGGCAGCCAGTGGAGGGAAGTAAGCAGGGGGGTGACATGTGAGTATTTGGGAAGGTTGAAGACCAGACGAGCTGCTGCATTCTGGATGAGTTGGAGGGGTCTGATGGCGGACGCTGGGAGGCCAGCCAAGAGGGAATTGCAGTAGTCCAGGCGGGACAGAACCATCGCTTGGACCAGGAGCTGGGTCGAGTAGGGGGTGAGAAAGGGGCGGATTCTCCGTATGTTGTATAGAAAGAACCTGCAAGACCGGGTCACCGCCGCAATGTTCTCAGAAAGGGACAGTCTGCTGTCCATCACCACGCCGAGGTTCCTTGCACTGGGTGACGGCGTGAGTGTGGTATCCCCGAGGGAAATGGAGAGATCCAGATGGGGAGAGGTATTAGCAGGGATGAATATCATTTCAGTTTTACCTGGGTTGAGCTTTAGATGGTGGTTGTCCATCCAGCTCTGGATGTCCCTCAGGCAAGCAGAGATATGGGCTGAAACCTGCGTATCAGACGGCGGGAACGAGACGAAGAGTTGGGTATCGTCCGCATAGCAGTGGTAGGATAGCCCATGTGCAGTGATCACAGGGCCAAGGGAGCGAGTGTAGAGAGAAAAAAGAAGTGGGCCAAGGACTGAGCCCTGGGGAACTCCTGTGGCGAGGGGCCGAGGTGTCGATACCGAACCAGCCCAGGCAACCTGGAAGGAGCGACCAGAGAGGTAGGACTCAATCCAGTCCAGGGCTGTGCCACAGATGCCCGTTGCTGACAGGGCAGACAGGAGGATGGAGTGATCCACAGTGTCGAAGGCAGCAGAGAGATCTAGAAGAATGAGGACAGAGGAGAGGGAGGCTGCTCGTGCGGCATGAAGTGACTCACTGACGGAGAGGAGCGCAGTCTCTGTCGAGTGGCCCGATCTGAAGCCAGACTGATGGGGGTCTAGCAGGTCGTTGTTAGAAAAGAAGGAAGAAAGTTGAGTAGAAGCGGCTCGTTCTATAGTTTTAGAAAGGAAAGGAAGAAGAGATACCGGGCGGTAGTTCTGGATGATGGAGGGATCCAGGGTAGGCTTTTTTAGCAGCGGAGTGATGTGGGCCCTCTTGGAGGATGCCGGAAAACAGCCGGAAGACAGGGAGGAGTTGACAAGGGAGGTGACAAATGGGAGAATGTCAGGTGTGATAGTTTGGAGAAGAGAAGAGGGGATAGGGTCAAGGGCACAGGTTGTAGGGCGGTGGCAGAGCAGGAGTTGAGAAACATCAGAGTCTGTAAGGGGGGAGAAAGTGGAAAAGGAAGGGATGGGCCTAGAGGGGGGGAAGGGCACAGTGAGGGGGGCGGTGGTTGTAAAGGATCTGCGGATGACTGCGACCTTCTCATCGAAGAAATCAGCAAAGTCATCAGCAGCGAAGGAGGACTGAGGAGGAGGAGGCGGTGCGTTGAGGAGAGAGGAGAAAATGGAGAAAAGTTTCCGGGGGTTAGAAGCAGAGTTCTGAATTTGTGTTTGATAGTATTTTGCTTTGGCGGCAGTGACATCGGAAGAGAATGCCGCCAGGAGAGACTGGTAAGTCATGAGGTCGGAAGCGTCTCTGGATTTCCCCCACTTCCTCTCCGCTGCGCGGAGGCTGGCCCTGGAGGTACAGAGGGTGTCAGATATCCAAGGACTGGGAGGGGATGTGCGAGGTGGCTTTGAGACAGGGGGACAGAGAGAGTCAAAGGCGGAGGAGAGAGATGAAAGGAGGGTGGCAGATGCAGAGTCAGCGGGGAGTTTGGAGAAGGATTCGAGAGGGGGGAGTGAGGCGGTGACGGTGCTGGCAAAGGAAGAGGGTGAGAGGGAGCGGAGGTTACGGCTGGCTGAGGAAGTGTGGGTGGGAGGAGGATGGGGAGGAAGAGGGAGGGAGAATGAGATGAAGTGGTGATCAGATGTATGCAGAGGGGTAACCGTGAAATCGGAGCATGAGCAGTTCCTTACAAAGACAAGGTCTAGGACATTGCCCGCCTTGTGGGTTGGAGGAGAGTGTTGCAGGGAGAGGCCGAAGGAGTGGATTAGCGGTAGGAAGGCAGCAGACTGGGAGGCTTCTAGGTGGATGTTGAAGTCTCCAAGGAGAATCAGTGGGGTGCCATCCTCAGGGAAGGAGCTGAGAAGGGTGTCTAGCTCATCAAGGAAGTTTCCCAGGGGCCCTGGAGGACGGTAGATAACTGCAATGAAAAGGTTAGTAGGGTAGGATACTGCAACAGAATGGAATTCAAAAGTGGATATGGACAGGTCAGAGAGGGGGAGAACAGAGAATTTCCACGAGGGGGAAATTAAAAGACCAGTACCACCGCCACGGCCGGAAGGCCGGGGAGTGTGCGAGAAGGAGAAGGAGGATGAGAGGGCAGCGGGAGTGGCGGTGTTGTCAGGTGTGATCCAGGTCTCAGTTAGGGCAAGGAATTGTAGGGACTGGAGGGAGGCATACGCAGGGATGAAGTCAGCCTTCCGAGTGGCAGACTGGCAGTTCCATAGTCCCCCTGTGACAGCAAAGTCCTCACAGGGGGTCAGCGGGGGGTAGCTGAGGTTCGAGGGGTTCCGACGCCGTGGAGGCCCACGTCGCAGGGGGGGTCTTCGAGGGAGAGAGCAGACTGGGATGGGGTGAAACATAACATGACAAACGGGGACGGAGCGACGCTAGCGTAACTCTCACACGCCTATTTAAATGGCCTACAATTGCTCACAAGCAATACCAAATCAAAGCTAATCTACTGATAAATTCCACAGCTATTTAAGTTACTTAAGACAAATGTTCAATCACTCTACAGGTATGCAACCAGTAGAAGTGATTAACAGGTAATAGACAAACAACCTGGCTCAAGCCCTAACCCTTGCTGTTCTAATGAGCAATTTAAAAAAAATCAACGTTACCGCGTCAAGAGGAAAACCCGCAGCGATACTAAACACCTGGTCAGAATGATGCACTTACATGTCTGCATGTGTGTATGTATCTGTGTGTGATTGTATTACTGGCCCAGAAAGATTTTTCAGTGATCATTGATGTGAGCAAATGTGTCTGCATAGCATAGCAAGATGGCAATTTGGTAAGCCACCTTCCCGTTTCTTCTTTTGTGGTCGCAGGAAGCAAACGACGAGACCATGGGTAATTGGTTACCCCCCATGGCCTTCTGGGAATGCCTCTTTTCATTATTCAGTTTTCAATAAACAAGCTTCATAGTCCCAAGCTTGTGCGACAGGCCCAGCTATTGTACGGATTCGCAATTCAGAAAAAAAAGTATCTTTCCGAGGCGGATTGCTTTGTATTTTTGTTGCCGTTGCCGTTCTAAAGATAGGTAGTGTTTGAAAGCATGACTGACCTTTCATAAGAAGGTGCGTCTCACCTTAGTGCCGTCTCTCCCCCTGCCATTGCAAAGTGCTACAAACTAAAAAAATAATACAGCTATTGGCTTTATTTTCTAACATGCATGTGCATCATTATTAATGATTCAATGGAATCAAGTCTTACGTTTATCAAATAAAATGAAAAACTTTAGCCAAAAAACAGGCTCTACAATTATTGGCACCCCTGGTTTAATGATTTGTGCAAACAGACAAATTGTGCAAAGATGACATCCATGAGTCTTTTCCTTTAATTTGTGATAAGGTTAGAGAACACATTTGGTTCATAAATAGTGCCATTGGACAACTAGTCAGTCTGGCAGCAAACCATCTCCAAAACACCAATGACCCACCACCTTATTTGGCAGTAGGTATGAGATGCTTCTCCTTGTATGCATTTCATCTTGCCACCAAATATATTGATGGTGTGTTTGGCCAAGACATTCAGTATTGGTCTCATCTGACCAGTCATAATCCTAATGAAGAACTCAAGATGCTTGAGTTTGTGTATTGTGCCCAGGAAGGGCTGTCTTTGTACCACCCTCCCAAAAGGGTTTGCTGGTATGGAGGTGCCATTTTATGCAACTAATTCTTAAACTTCAGTTATTGTTGGGTTACTTATGGCCTCCCTCACCGGATAATATGGACTTGCACGCTCTTACTCATAAGTTTGCAACCATTCTATATGTTTTACCCCTTTTTATTATTGAATTGGATTGGCAGTTATTTGGCTTTTCCCATGCTGATGGTTGAAAAAGGGATGTTGCATGCTTGTTACTGAATTTTTAAGATGCTAGTGAAACAGGACGTGATGTAATGACACAATAAAGTTAATTTAGACTGGGATTAACTAAATTAAAGTAAAATTGTATGCCAATTACACTTTGATTGATTTAATCTACAGCAATTGTTAGGGGTGCCAATAATTTTGGCACCTGTGGTTTCAAGAAAAAAATTGATTACTAGATTTAAAAAAAAAAACATTGAAACATGAGAGCATATGTATTGAAATAGTATTTCCGCCATTTTTATTAAGGGTGCCAATACTTCTGGAGGCCACTGTGTATGTCAGAGTTAGTCTAGAAGGCCCAGGGGACAGTGCTAGTTGAAGAGACAGTTTGAATAAAACTACTCAAAATGTCTTTGGTCTCCATGTAAACACAGCCTTCGCAGGAGGGAGGCGGGGGGTACCAGGGAGCAAGAGGAGGGCTCTTGGCAGGGAGTGTTTTTGGAAGTACGGTCTCTGCATAGCAAATTAAGAGGAAAACGTGCTGAACGTTGTAGCACATCCTTCCCAGACTGCACTGGGACTGAGGCAAGGCTGAGTCAGGCCCAGACATGTTGATGTCTATTTGCAGCTGAGTTTTACCTCCTCCCCTTTGGGAAACGAGCCTTATTGTCATAAAATGTTTTTTTAAATATTTTTCCCTGTCATAATACAATCAAGTGGGTGTTGCTACTTAACCCCTTAAGTATCGCCCCCTTTTTTAATACAAGCTTGAAAATGACGTACCCAGAATAAAATGGTTACTATTCTTGAACCCTTTTGACTACAGGCATAATCCTGCTCTCTTCTGAAATCCTTTTTGGTTTGTTTTCCAAGAGTCAAAATCACCCTAATAAATTACTTCATCAAAGTGACAGAAGCTCAAACACAGTGGAAATGGAAGATTAATTTCTCACTGAAAATATTTTCTGTTTTTGAGTGGGTACACATGCTTTTTAGAATGAGAAACTCTAATGCATTTGGTTAACTGGACCCTTGAAAATGACACTGACATTATCATGATTTTTGTGGTCTGTGGATTTCCAAAATGTGGTGGTGAGGTCCCCCCACACTTGTTTTACCACCCCCGTGCTACACAATAAGAAACTGATGTCGCTTAAGCATTGGCATCTTAAAATAGGTTATAGAGGTAGAGCCGCAAGTTTTAATGCTTTTAAATGGTATATCCTGCTACCATAGTGATTGAAAATTGCACCGTGAAAAAAGGAATGAATGCAAAAAACTTAAGGTGTTAACCAGAAACAAACTCCTCACAACTCCCAGCATGTCCATCATTTGGGTCCCTAGGGGGCATTGTGCTAGTAGAGGGAATTAATTATCAGTCCATCCTTTCTTCCGTTCAACAAGGTTTTATAAGAATAAAAATACAACGATATGTTGATGTCAATAAGTGAAGTGAGGTTAATTACCATTTCCCATTTCTAAACCACACTACCATGTTAATTAAGAGAGGACCGCATTACCCAGGATCCTCTGTGTCCTCATACGGTCCTGTGGCTCGGAGTGAACCTGGCTTACTGCAGCAACACACCTGACTTTCTTAGCGCCTCCATAAAACCAGGTGCGTTGTCGGGATAATTGATACGTTAGTCTGGATAGTTTGACTGGTTGCAGTTCCATTTTGTTTTCTGTCACTTCCAGAATTACAGAATCCAAAAAGCTTTGTCAATATGAGAAGGAGAGCAAAAGAAACAAAAGTTCCTATTCGTACATGGATTCAGGCCTGCGGGTCTGGGGTCTGGTCTCTGGGGTCATTTTCAATTCATGAACTGAGCTTTGCCTAATTTCGTGGACTTGCTGGAACTGAATTGCCCCGCCCTAACCCCCCCCCTCACCCAGCACTGATATTCATGATTCTTCCCTGTTGTTACTGCTGCTCTTGTGACCTATCTGAGCAGATGTGTGCTTTGGCCTGTGCTGTGGTGTGTTTGCCTGCCTCTCACCCACTGCTTGCTGGGACAGGCTCCAGCACCCCTTGTGACCCTGACCAGGAATAAGTGGGTTAAATAATAGATGGATGGATGGATGTGCTTTGTTTTGTAAGGCCCTCAGCAGAGGAGAATCTGCTGGCTGGGGTTTACGTGTAAGGCAGGTCACATTTAAAAGCGTGGATTCCTTATGTGCGCGCATGGTGTGTGGGAGTGTGTAGGAAGCAATGCTGCTATGTTCACACATCTTCGGGGAAGGAATTTTGACCTGTCCTGCTGAGCTTGGCATGGTACTCCAGAGGAACACCTTTGTGTGCTGTTTTTATCGCGGTTATTTTATTAATTAATTAAAGGCTTTCCAAGTTCTTTCCAAAAAAAAAAAAATCTAAAAGCTACTTGAAAATTGCCACTGTAAAGCGCTGGCTGGGAGCTTGTGATATTACTTATTTTTTGTAAATACATGAAAATAATTTAAATGGATGCATCAACACAAAAAACTAAAGTATTTATCTGTGCTACATCATGAACATTAGCACTGCTAGGAAGGAAGTCGGACAAATCAGCCGGCGTGAGCTGAACCATCCATTTCATCGGAGGCTAATAACAGTGTTACTTCTTGTCAGATTACATCATCATTGGTGTAACCATGGAGCTGACCGTGAGTGGCACTTCATCAGTGTAACCATCAGAGGTCGTCTGGGGGTCACAGGCAAAGATGCTCCTGAGCTGAGCAGTTCCACAGTGCACTGTTCGTTCTACTGTGTTACCACAGCCACCCACCTCTGACCTTTCACACCAGGCCCGAGAGTGGCACTCCATCAGCGCAACCATCAGAGGTCGTCTGGGGGTCACAAGCAAAGATGCACCTGAGCAGAGCAGATCTACAGTGCACTGTTTGTTCTACTGCGTTGCCATAGCCACCCACCTCTGACCTTTCACACCAGGCCAGAGGCTGTGTCCTAATGTTCTCTGTCAATTAATTCTCTAGGACATTGGCTATTACAGCCACAGCAGCAACGAAAATAACCGTAATAATACATAATGATAATAAGACGATGCAGAAGAAGAAGAAAAGGAGAGATATATGAGAAAATTATGATAATTATAATTATTATTATTGTTATTATTATTATTATTATTATTATTATTATTGTTGTTGTTGTTGTTGTATAGTCAGGTTGAGCTGACTATTTAGATGCACAATACAGGTTACCTCACTCCATGGTTTTCTGTAGGAATTGCTTATTCATTCAACAACAGGGAAGAAATGTGCCCTTGTATTTGGGGTTGTGCGATTGCGATGTTATGTCAGCTGTGACATTTAACCTTGAGACACCTTCGCTTGTATCAAATTCATTTACTGCATGGAAATCCAGACCCATGACTTTTTGTCTCCCCCTGTTGCTGAAATTAAGAAGTACAAGTTTGCGAATTCTATCTCTTGCAAACGTGGGTGTTGAGTTCTGTTTTGAAAAATAAAAACATAATATTATTTATTACTGTTGTTGAAAAGAATGGATGAATTAATATGCAAATATTGTTATTATTTAAATGACAAACTGCTACAATGCAAAACATCACATTGTAATAACCCAAGTGTCAGTGGGGTTTTTGCCAAAAATACCACTTGGTTTAAGTGATCATATTATCTCATGCAATAATATTATGGTCATTTCTGGTATTAGTATTTCTGAATTACAGTATGTCATTTAAGATTCTCCCCCTACAAAATATGATGAACTGTCTGTGGCACTAGCACAGTCTGGTGACTGTGGGGTTCAGTTTGGAGACAGTGGGGTTCAGTTGGGTGACAGTAGGGTTCAGTTTGGTGACAGTGGGGTTCAGTTTGGTGACAGTGGGGTTCAGTTTGGAGACAGTGGGGTTCAGTTTGGTGACAGTGGGGTTCAGTTTGGTGACAGTGGGGCTCAGTTCGGTGACAGTGGGGTTCAGTTTGGAGACAGTGGGGTTCAGTTTGGAGAAAGTGGGGTTTAGTTTGGTGACGGTGAGGTTCCGTTTGGAGACATCGGAGTTCAGCATGTCATTTTAGTATATTTCTTATTTGGCATATCATATCAAGGGCTATTATTAATAGTTAATTAAAAGGAAAGAATAAATTGCAATGGTATGGAATGTGCAGAATGTTTTACATTTGAGGACTAACTGCATATGAATCAATTCTTGGGGCACATTAAATTCTGCACTGAGCTGATTCCGTAAACAAGAAATCACTCTCTGAAAACACGGAGCTAAAAAAGATCTCTAACACACAGAGATAATGATGCAACCTGTAGAAGTCACTTTGTATTCGCAGCTTGATATTATTTGTATGTCTTTTTGCAGAAATAATAAGCTTCTGGACTAGCACATTCCTTGCAAAGTTCACATATTTACTGCCACAAAGAATAAGTACTGACATAGTGGCAGAGAGGCCTTCATTAGAGCACTGCATACTGAGATATTGGAGCCCGTTCTGTGTGGCAATAAATAACCAAAATGTCTTCTTAAAAAGATAGCTACATAAGTGTTGAGTCACTGAAATTGTATTATCTTATTATCTTGTATTATAAACCTGCAATTGACCTGATATCAGTCATTAGGCAGGTACTTCTGCAAGCATCTAAAATATCCTTCATTGCACTCAAGAACTGTCTGGACCAATCCCTGTCATGCATAAAAAAACAGAAGTAATGATCTTTCATTTGAAAAGTGCCTTAGAATCTTTAATATCGACAGCGAGTCAGGACTTTCCTGTAACGTCTGATCCTAAGGATGGTAGCTTCTGCAGCAGTGGCATCACAGTGCTTGCATTTTGGGTTTTCTATTTGGGCCAAAGGGAAGAGCACCATCTGCTGGTGCACCAGTACCTCTTCCAGCATGGACTTAACTTATTATGTTAAGAGTGTATGACTGCTTTTATGTTTGGGGTCAAATTGACCCCAACAGTTTAACTAAATGCAAAATTATTACAAAATAAAAGTTTGGACACTTTGTGTGTCATCTACGTATTGTCTGCCAAATAACAAGCCTTTTATCCATAAATATGACAAATCTGTGGGAAAACTTCATTTTAGAGCCTGAGGTACAGGTAGTAAAATTGTGGCACCTGTATGGGAATGTGCCACCAGAATCATCAAAAGAAATATGAGATAATAAAAAATATATATATATTTTCCGTATATGTTATACAGTTTCAGAGGGTCAAAATAAGCCCATGCAACACAGGCAACGTTGGTACAGGACTTCTGAAAACAAAGCATTATGTTTATTATTTAATCTCACCAAAATAGAAAATGTAAAAAATCGTACAGTATTGAGATGAAAAAAAGGTTATCTGGTTTTTAAGATATGTCAAACACTGAATGGGGTCAAATTGACCCCAAACATAATATGAGCTATTCTTCAAGTTAAAAGCCTTGCGTTAGCCAACAATGCTGTAAGCAGAACAGGTCCGTAATACCAATCAATCTTCAAACCCTACAGCCCTGCTAAATGTGTCCATTCGGCAACCTTGATGCAATTGGCTGTCATCTCCCTAACCTAACTGAGTCACAATGTTCATTTATTCTTGCCCCGCTGTAGTGGAACCAACTTCCAACCGAAGTCAGGATAGCGTTCACTGTATCTCGCAGTTGTTCACACACGTGCAGTATCTTGAAATGAAATGTTTTTTTCTGGCTTCACTCAGAGAGAAACAGTAGACTTACGTAACAACTCATGCACATGCCACTTCCCAGCCTCACGGTGAGGGGTTCGACTAAAGTGCAACGGATTTGTCATTGCTTTGACAAAAAAATGCATTCAATGGACAGTTTTCAAAAAACGTGAATTTGTTTCTCTGTCAGACTCAACCCCCAAAAACGCAATACATTTCTACCGCCAAATGTGCAAATACTATGCCATTTACCATTTACTATGCACACTATTTTCAAAACTGATATACTCAAGTTCAAAATATAACGTTAAGGCTAAAATTCAAGTGGATAGCAAAATCTACCGTTACTTTACCTGTGACTTCCAATTCCAATCACCGCTATAATTATTAAGAAAACCTTTTTTGGGTTTTGATTACATTTCAATATAGTATCTTTGGCTTAGCAAATTGCTATCCACTTGAATTTTAGCTTATATTTTAGGTTTTGAACTTGAGTGTATCATTTTTGAAATGTTACGTGCAAACATTTGCAAATTGGTCTGTCAGAATCTATTGTAATTTGGTGGTTTAGTCTGACAGAGAAATTACATCAAAAATGTTTTACATTTTGTCCATTGGTGGTATATTTCAACTATTTATTTTATCCATTGAATGCATTCTTTGTCAAAGCAATGCAAATCAAATTCACAGTTTAGTCCACATAGACTGCTGTTGTGCTAACTGTGTGAAGAGTTCTGAAAATTTAAACTTGCTATCAAAGAATGATTGTTAGCAATCTTGAAAAACTGTAATACTCTCGGGAGGTGGAGCACTGAAACGAGGATGCGGCGAGACTCTAGTAAAACCTTTACTGCAGCATTTCAATCACATTACATTATTGGCATTTGGCAGACGCTCTTATCCAGAGCGACATACAGTTGATTAGACTAAGCAGGAGACAATCTCCCCTGGAGCAATGCAGGGTTAAGGGCTTTGCTCAAGGGCCCAACAGCCATGCGGATCTTATTGTGGCTACACTAGGGATCGAACCACTGACCTTGCAGGTCCCAGTGGTCTACCTTAACCACTACACTACAGGCCGCCCCAACTCACTGATGTCCCATTCTGCTTTGTAATAGAAACTTTGTAAATAAGAAAAATAGCTCACTGAATCAAAGACCAAAGTTATATTTTTAAATTAGAATATTACTTACTACTCCAAAGACTAACAGAAAATATTGTACTACTGTAATGCCTCTGGTTGTTGGTGTTTTTTAGATCTTTGTGCTGTAATTGACAAATTATTCTTGTTGGAAGAAAGCTATTGCTGGTGTTTTGAGATAATTATTTTATTTTTCTTTATTTTTGTTTTGTGTCTGCTGTGTTTTGGTAGTTGTGGTGCATTTTGGGCTTGGAATGAACTGTTGTGCCAAGCTGCATGTTGGTGAAGAGAGTTGTAGGAAGAAGTTAACTCAGTATTGAAAAATACTAGTTAGCAATTGTAAAAAAGCAGCTCTTTTCAGGATCTGCCACAATATCTCTATTCAATTCAAGTCTAGGACTAGACCACTTCAAAACTTAATTTAGACTTTTTTCAGTCAATTAGATGAAGTATTGCTTTTGTGTTTTGGATTATTGTCTTGTCATACAATAACCCAATTGTGCTTTAGCTTCAGCTCATGGACAGATTCAAGTTGTCGAGGTTTCGAGGCAGCAAGGCATCCACACAACATCAAACTAACATCACCGTGTCTGACTTTTGGTACAATGTTCTTACTGTTACTGTAATTTGACATAATGGGACCTATATCATTCAAAAAGGTTCAACTTTTGACTCATCAGTCCATAGAACATTTTCTCGAAAGGCTTAATCCATGCGCATTTTTACAATTGTCAGATGAGCTTTGATGTTTCTCTTGGTTTCCACCTTGCTACTCTCTCGGGAATCCCTTCTTTGCCCAGTCTCTTTCTTATTTTAGAGTCCTGAACACTGATATAGATGAGGATAAAGAGGCCTGCAGGTCTTTAGATGTTCTTCTGGGATCATTTGTAATTTCCTGGATTAATTGTCGCTTGGAGGAATTTTGGCAAACCAGCCACTTCTGGGAAGACTCTCTACTGTTCCAATTGTCCCAGAGCCTTAAAAATGGCTTTGTAATAATTTCCAGACTGGCGTCATCTCTTCTGGAGTTTCCTTTGATCACAGTATACAAGACCTATGAACTTGAAGTTCTGCAAAGAAATGTGGTCGGATCACAGTGATGCAAAAGTCTAATATCAAATTATAGAGAGTGTTCGATTGCAGTTATTGGTGCTAAAGGTGATGCAACCAGTCTTTAAAAATAAGGAGGGAGGGGTGATCTGGCTGTAATTTAAAAATGTGTTTTGTGTTTACTCAGATTCTAATATTAGATTTTGTCTATTATCTGAAACCATTCTGTGTGAAGAATACAATTTAATAGAGGAAATCAGGAAGGGGTCAAATACTTTCACTGTACTGTAAGTTAGCAAACAATCAATGCTTTACAGTGGTTCTCAGCTGAAACAACTCGTACTTACGCCGGTATTTTATTATCTTATTTATTAAAGGACTGCATGTTTCAGTGCCTGACTGTTTGTAAATACAGCAAATGTTTGGGAACAGTGATGACCGTCATGGTTGTGGTTAATTTATCTGCTGAGACAATAATCACGTGTAGGCAAATTAATTCACTGCCATTCCTATATGACAAAAGAGACAAGGTATCTGTGTGAAAATTGGTGTAGAAATCCAGATGGCTTCGTGAATATATTTGCTGTGAAGTCGGTGAAGTGCTATGAAGGCATTCATGTTTGGTTGAATAGCAAAAGGTTTCTAGTCAACTAGGCTACATCTGGGTAAAGAGTGAGCTACTATATAGGTTATCTTAGTCTGTTTGTGCAGAGATCTCGCAATCTTGAGTTCCACTCCTCTAGACATCTAGATTCCAACTTTGAATGACTGGGAGGCAGCAATGTCAAAAACATTTCATGACTTTGCTGTGGCACTGAAAACATTCAGCATTTCAGCTAAAATTTCTGTGTGGGTGACTCAAGCTGTACTTCTAAGTGAAAAGGGGAACATGGATTCATAATTGGCAAAAGGGTCAGTTTGGACCTCTTAAAGCACTATTACAATTTACAGCCCCTACAAATTTCACTGAAGGTCACATGCTGTGTTCATTCAGAACTGTGTGGATACGGTACCCAAGGTCAAATGAGATCAAACTGTAATGTCGGGAACTATTATTATTCACTTGCGTTGTTATTACATGTTATTAGTTATTACATTCATTTATGGAGCAGACACTGTTTTCCAGAGTGACCTACGATGTTGGACAATGTTAGTGCATTCACCTGATTTATAAAAACAGTAGTGCCAAAATTTACTAACAACATTCCCAGTAAATAAAGACGTAACATCTATGAAGTTAGCTAATGCAAGTAAACAATGGAAACCATGAATCAAAGTACATATTGGAAACACATACAGACTACATCCACGACGAGCCCTGGGAAAAGTAAATCCGTACGAATATAGCCTAAAACCGTAAAAATGCCAGAACCTGAAATAGTACAAAAGGTGGGAGTGCTTGGGAGTGAGGATGGGGGGTGGGTCATCAGTCTGTATCAGAGACTAGGAAATTATTCTGCGATCCTGATTTTAGGAAGTTGGTTCCACTACAGCGGAGCAAGAATAAATGAACATTGTGACTCAATTGGGTTAGGGAGATGACAGCCAATTGCCTCAAGGTTGCCGAATGGACACATTTAGCAGGGTACTTTTAACTTGAAGAAAGCTCTGTTAGGCAGCCAGTTAGGTGAGAGAAGGTGTGACATGAACACTTATGGGAACCGTGTTATATAGGCCGACTTGGCTTTTGGTGAGGTTTTCACAACAACAAATTCCGTTTTCATCAAAGCAGCCTAGTCTCATGGAATATACATACCACTTTTTTGCAGAACCACAATTGCATTCTCACAGGTACACTTTGCTTCAGGAAATGTTTTGAAAGGAAATGTTCACTTTAAGGAATGTAACATTGCAAGCATTCCAAACAAACAAACATTCAAATTACTCCGGAATTACTCATTTTTATGTAGGCCTATTAGGTAAACTAGCGTCATGCGGTCACTATGTGAATTTAATGACTGTCTCCAAGTTAAGATGTAATATATAGTAGTTCATGATACTTATGGCAAGCAGTTTGATGTCTTATTGTAGAAATGTGGTTTTCGAAACTTCCCTTTAGCACTACCCGGGGACATTTGAACCTGCAAAGTCTACCAGTGAGAATGCAATTGTGGTTCTGCTAACTACAGTAGGTAGAATGAAAGTCCAGTTAACCAGAAATGGGCAAAATAAGACTTTTGAACAATTGTATTGTACATTTTTTATTCACACTGTATATTTTCAAATTCAGTGCTGAAAATGTGTTTTGTATATGAAATATTTCATGCTGGGCGGCACGGATGGTGCAATGAGTAGCACTGCCGCCTCACAGCAAGGAGATCCTGGGTTTGAATCCCAGTCGGCTGGGGCCTCTCTGTGTGGAGTTTGCATGTTCTCCCTGTGTTTGTGTGGGTTTCCTCTGGGTACTCCGGTTTCCTCCCACAGTCTAAAGACATGCAGGTTAGGCTGATTGGAGAGTCTAAAATGCCAATAGGTATGAGCGTGTGAGTGAATTATGTGTGTGCCCTGCGATGGACTGGCGACCTGTCCAGGGTGTTTTCCTGCCTTTTTCCCAATGTATGCTGGGATAGGCTCCAGCCCCCCTGCGAGGGATAAGCGGGTTAGGATAATGAAAACACTGAAAAAATGGCAAATACTGTACATTCCTCTTACTGTATTTAAAAAAGATGCATGAAAATGGAATTTACTGCATCTTTCAAAACAGGTCATGCTTTTCATGTGCAGTTGACTTCTGGCAGTCGCTGCTCACTCTAACTGTCTGTTTGTCTGACTAAGCCCCAGTGACCTAAAAGGTTTATGGCTCACTTGACTTTGTGGTGACCCTGGTGTGATGTGACTGAAGGATTGTGATTTTATGTAAAAGTAAATGCATCACTGTTCATGATATGTTCTTTCAAGTGCCATATAAAAGGGGTTAAATATTTTAAATATATTTAAAAATAAATCACTGAAATGATACACTCAGTGAGCACTTTATTTGGTATTTATTTGATTCATTTTTAAGTTATCTGCTGCTGTGGCCTATGCACTTAGAGGTTTGATGTGTTGTGTGTGCAGAGATGCTCTTCGGAATACCACTGTTGTAATGTGTAGTTATTTGCGTTACTGTGACCTTCCTGCCAGCTTTGACCAGTCTAGCCATTCTCCTCTGATGTCTCTCATTAACAAGGTATTTCTGTCTGCAGAACTGCTGCTCACTGGATTATTTTTTGTTTTTTGCAGCATTGTTTGCAAAATCTAGAGACTAGTGTGCATGAAAATCCCACTGCCACCAACAATCATTCTACGGTAAAAGTCTCTTAGATCACATTTTTTCCCATTCTGATGGCTGATGTGAACATTAACTGAGGCTCCTGACCCGTATCTGCATGATTTCATGCATCGCACTGCTGCCACACAATTGGCTGATTAGATAATCGCATGAATAAGTAGGTGTGCAGGTGTTTCTAATTAAGTGCCCAGCGAGTATATGTGTTTGAATACATCGCTTGCCAAATGCTCACATCAAATATTTCACTGTATTTTCAGATATATTTGAAAACTACCTAAATGGATTAGAAATATAGTCCTCATTTCCTTCATTGTCACAGCAGCATTCTATGCATTCCACGCATAGTTGAAATCCTTGGCATTTTGTAGACAGAATTTTGTGACGTATGGCGCATTGCATTATTTAGGTTAACTTACTGTCAAATGCAAATGTAAGAGTCAGACATTGAAGCACAGTAATTCCCCAGAGGTGCAGATCATAATCCTGGTAGAAAGAGAGAGCAGGAGAGACAGAGAAAGAAAAGGAGAGAGAGAGAGAGAGAGAGAGAGAGAGAGAGAGAGAGAGAGAGAGGAAATGGACACAGTGGAGATTCAGCTACCCTTTTGAACACATCTTTGGAGAAAAGGCGTTGTAGCTGAACTGGAGCCTGTTCCGAAGTAAATCCCAGGACCGCTCTTTTTACTTCAGCCCATGTTCCAGATTTGGGCAGGTCTGGGTTTTACTCAGTGCAGTTATCCTCGGTAATCCTGCTTTGTGGAACAGGCCCCAGGTCTTTGGGTTAAATTATTAGGGAGGGGTAGGGAGGAGGGGCTGGTGTGCAGTCTGAGGAGGTTCTGAAGAGCCAGGTATCTCCAAGTTCCAGAATGGAGGGGTCTTGCTGGTGTGCAGGGTGTGAGCATCACAAATATGTGATACAATTTGTTTTCAAGTGAACATTCTAATGCTGATGTAACAACAACTGCTGGTATAGTAATTTCAATTTACATTTACATTTTAATAATTTGGCAGACGCTTTTAATCCAAAGCGATTTACAAGTGCATAGGTTCTTCCACAAGTTAAAGCATCACATTCATAACTAGTAAAGTAAACATGAAGTGCTGTTCTAAACAAAAAATAGTCTTTTTTTGGTTAGACAAGAGGGATATCTAGAATTTAAAGTTCTAAAACACTGGCTTGGATTAAAAAAAAAATATTTCAACAAATCTTCTCTTCAAAGGGTTTAATAACATACTGTATGTTGACTGTGGGTACAATAAAATTATGAGAGATACGTATATAAGTTTAGAAACTGACGCAAAGGGACTAGTGCCCATTCAATACTGTTCTTGGGGACCATAATGAGATGCTAAGAATGGATTGAAAATGGCCAGGTGAATGCAGAACAGCAGCCTCCACCACTTGGATGTGGATGTACTGTGGCATCAAATGAGCACTTGCAGTTTGTATTTCACAATTGCAGAAGGCACAGTTGCAATTACTGTCTATCCGTTCTGCTCAGTGAAAAAACAGCAGAAGTATCATCATCAGTGTGAGGTATAGTACTAAAAGAAGTATATTGTTTTGTCCAGGATTGGAGATCAATTCAATTTCAATTCCAAAAATTGAGGAAATTGATCTAAATTGACTATACTGTAGGCATTTTTCAACACATGGATTGAATTTCAATCATAAATTGAAATGTAATTAGCCTGGTCCTAATTGTTGTTTATTGATGACTTTTCCATATGTAGGCCTGTATAATTTAATATAGAAATCCATCTGTCTCACACTGGGAGGGAGATACGACACTTTCAGGTTTCTCATCGTCATTTACTCCATGGAGAGAGAGTAATAAAAAGTCTTTGCCCTTCCCCCTCATGTGTTCTGGGCAAAAATAATGAATCAAGAGAATGAATTAAAATTAAAAAAGGTGAAAGAAAGTAAAACCAAGCTTTTCAGCAGCGTCTTTTTTTTTATTTTTATTTTTTATTTTTTATTTTTTTCTTCCACACTGAACTGTAGGATGAACAAAATGAAACAAAAACTTTAAGCACTTGGGCTGATTATTTAATGCACCACAGGGCTGTGTGCTTCCTCCACCAGCAGGTGTGCCCGAGACAATCCAGTTCTCCACCAGACAAAAGGTGACACTCCACCACCATCACCAGAATTCAGTGGAAAGAGAGAGAGAGAGAGAGAGAGAGAGAGAGAGAGAGAGAGAGAGAGAGAGAGAGAGAGCCTTTTCAGTCGCCTACTGTGGAAAGACAGGTCAAACTGCTGTTACGAATGAGACAAAGAATCCCTCATGTCCCACCACTTCTACATACAGAAATCTTAGAAATGTGTGGGAGCAGAAGGACACCAGATGAGATGAGCTGGCTGGCCAGGCTCGTCATTTCAGCCTTGCTGGAGAAACCCCCAAAACCCCGAACTCCCCGCTGCCTCAGACCACAAGCCGGCTGCTTAAAATGCTACCTCTGCAGCCCGGGGTTAGGAGATGTTTAAACAGAGGAATTACTGTATGTTCACAGTTCCGTGCTCAGGGGTTCAGCGGCCTAAAGCAGTGAGCGTGTCGTGTGCTGGGGCTGAGACTCAGAAAGTCCTTTCTCTCTGCAGCGAAAGACAGGCACAGGTATGGAAGGTGGGGCAACGGGTGGGGCGACAGTTCCTACAACATTCTTTTGTGAAAATAACTCATACAACGTCTGAAACCAAATTAAAAAAGCAAACTTGGGTGCCACCGGAACATTTTTTTTATTTATGTAATGTTACACAATAGTGTTCAGCAAGCATATCTGACGTATTTGTAATATGAGATAGGTGCTGTGAGAATAAGATTAGATAATGTTCTAGAAGGTCTGTGCTGAGTTCTTACTGTCGCACCTGTCTAGGAGAGTTTATTGTGTTTCTTAAACCCTGGAATGGCTTCCTTTAGCAAACTCATTTCCTGGGGATATATACAGTTGTTCCCGTTTATCTTGCTTTATTGTGATAAGAAAACAGGTTGTACATGGATTTATGTAGATTGCTGCGTGGTCAAACAGGCTCTGTTATGAATTATTAGTCTAAAATAGAATAGAATAGAACTTTATTGTCTGACTAAGACCAGACAATTGTCTTTGGGTTCACCTCAAAAATACATGCAGTATATGAGAATATAATGCAGCACAGTCACACATTTCATTCACATTGGTATCTGCCTTAGAGTAATTTTTTTATACATGTGGGTCACGTCTTGGATGATTTTTTCTTTGTTATATTGAAAACCTCAAAAGTCATATGTTTTTCTCCGAGTAAAGGCCAAAAGCCAGTTTCAGGACTGGTACACCCATGACATCTTATTGAGAGCATTTGTTTACAGACGGCTTATCAAGTAAACATGGTACAACGTATTTGACGATGACACCAAGGCTGTTTTTTTTTTTTATGTTAATAATGCATCATCATCAGCGTTATTTTTGCCCAGTGACGGTGGTGGTAAAGATAGGATAAGGAGATTAGTTTTGATCTATGCTATTGCGTACTTTTGCCTTTATACTGTGAGCTCAGAACAATCACTTATCACGAATAATGTGGAAACAACAACTTGTTATGATGCGGGTTGTGGCGCACAGCAACAGGGAGTGCAAATTCTGTCCCAAAATTACCAAGTTTTGGTCCTTGCAATAATTTTCACCCCCCGGTGTTACTGATAGATAGTTTCATTTATATAGAAATCGCAGGGATATACCATGACAAAGAACATATAAAGTTTTAAATGATAATGTACAAGTTGTGCCTTAAGATAATATAACTGCCATTACAATTGTGGTGTGTATATTTTTCTATATATTTTTTTTTACTAGTTTGGAGAACATGGAGTGATAGGTCCAGCCCCAAAGGCAGCGCTGCACCTCAGCCAATGAGCACACTCTATGTATATTAGGGGGTGGGTCACAGTGTCCTTTTGTATAGACGGGATTACTGTGACTGAGTGCCACTGGGAATCTGCACTCCGGAGAAGGTGAACTGAAATTTGTCAGGAAAGTTTGCAGTGAGATCCGTCCAGCTGACCATGCATCCAGAGGAAATAGTCAAAAACCCACATGTGAGTTCACTGCTTCCCCCCCATCCTTCCTTGCCCCTTCAGGGTTGCCAGACAGAGGGGTTTTTATCCACCCCTAGATTTGAAATGGAATAATGGGAATCTTCCAAATTTCACAGCGGAGGTTTCAGATTTTAAATGTATCCGTTCTGTATGGGGAATTTTAAAAAGAGACATGGATTCTTGAAATATTTGCGTGAGTTGGTTGGAAGTGGGGCATGTTTGAGCACCTTCCCTCTCCCGATACTGCCTGTGGTCAGCGGAGCTTGTGACACTGCCGGTGTGGAGGCAGGAACTGTGCCGACCGTGTGTGAGAGTGCCGGACGGAGAAGGATTTCGCATTCAAAGAACGGGACCATACTCCCTGCTTATTTCATGGTGTAGTTCAATCCTCCACTGTCGATGTGTGGGGCAGCTTTGCCAGGACGTGTAGAAGAGGCAGAGACCCCCCCGAGCCAGACGCAGATCTGGATGCTCTCTTAGACTGTACATTAGGTGAATGACAAGGCCTAGAGGTATGATATGTTCTTGTCAATGTGAATTCTTACTCACTATTCATTTTATCTTAAGCTGGCTCTCTGTGTAGCTGGAGACCTCAGCATGAGTTGGAGTAGGAAGCTCTCTTTCTCTGTCTCGCAGTTTCCCTCTCTCTCTGTCTCTCTCATGTTGTGATACTCAGTCTTGTGTTTGCGTCTGCCTTGCTGAGAGGCGTTTGCTGGTCTTCCTTCATTCCTTTGAGCAGATACCGTTCTCCTGTGTGTGACTGTCATGTAGTCAGTTCCCCTTCCGACAAATGAAAGGCTAGTTCAGTGCATGGGGCTGGATGGTGCATGGCATGCATTGCATGATGTGTCTTGGTGATTTCAGGATTGGTGAAATCCTGCTTCAGTGGAGGATTTCAATTCAAAATATAGCAGCCAGGTTATGCGACAAACACCGTGTTAACTTGCACAACTTCAAAATGGTGGTCCTAGTGTGGTGCTAGAGTTGGATCAACACTATCTCCACAATGATGTATGAAGCAAAGCTTCTTGCATCATTACATTTTTTGTTAATCATTGGCCCAGGTGTGGTGTGATTAAATACATGGGCTGGGCGTAATGAAACTGTAACATTTTCAATATGCATGCAGATGGGTTTTTTTGCATTCATTCCTTTTTTCAGACTGCAATTTTGAATCATTATGGTAACAGGATATCCTGTTTGAAAGCGTTTAAAACTCACAGTTCTATCAGTAGGAATCTCTTGTATTCCTGTGGAAGACAGTGAAAAGACCATAGACAACACAATAGAGGGAATTTTCAATGATGTGACCCCATTTTATATCGGTGACCATCTAAACACCTAAATTATTATTCAGTATGCTTATAAATAAGGAGCCAGCCTGCTTTTGGATAATAAATAGCATGTGAAATTATGGAATGTGACTTGTTGATGGGGGTTGGGTATTTGACAAAAACTTCAATCAATGGACCTCAGTGAATACATTAGTATACAAGATGGCATTAATGTGATTATTCTACTTATTTTTTATGACCTTCTCGACCTGTTTTGGACAGAGAGGTAGGGGTGGGTGACAGGCGGGGGAAATGCAAACACTTTTTTTCAGGATAAAAACTGTCGTATTGTTTAGTCAGCAAATGCAGCATTTTATACCTCATAAGACCAATAATATCATTTAATTTCCATGTGTCCTTTTGGAGTCTCCAAATGTCCTTTTTGGAAAAATACACAGACATAGATTAGAAAAACTATGCAGAATGCTCATTTTTGGTGATACTGTCCTCAAATCCAAAAGGGGGATTTGTCCAGTGTTGTGACTTGGCTCCATTGTGTTTCTAAGCACATAAACCACATCTACAGTAATCATTTTAGATTTAGACATTTAGACATTAGAATGACGTGTTGACAGTAAGTGTTGATAAAATAATCTCCTATGACACTCAGACACTCAAAGACTCAAAAAGTTGGCAGCTTCACTGCTAATTCAAGTAATTGTGAGTGTGTTTATGTAGTGAGTTTGCATAGTACTGTGTGTGTTTGTGTAGTACTGCATGTGTTTGAGCAGTGATAAGTGTGTTTGTCTGCCCTGCTATACCAGCTTGCTATACACCTTGGTCATGAGCTGGTCAAGCTGGCAATGAGCTGGTCAACCCGCTATTGTCGGTAGCTTGTTTAAAAAAAAAAAAGCTTTAGCTGGCCAAACCATGTAGCTGTTAACCCTAGCTTAAGATATATTTTTCAACAGAGTAGTGAGTGTGTTTTTGATAAGTGAGTTTATCTCGTGAGTTTGTTAGTGTAGTGGTGAGTGTGATGAAGGAGAATGCGTTTTGCAGAAGTTGCATTTGTGGGGTTGTTTGTGCGATTACCAACCTCTTTCCAACTGTATATTGGAAGCGACGTTGCCGTGGTGAAAACACTGTGTTTGTGAAGTGGTGGGTCAGCAGAAACCATATTGGCACAGTTTGGCTTAATGGTTAAGTTATATTTGCAGTGTTTCTGCAGTGATTAATCAGATGAACCATGCGTACAAATCGTGGTTATGTCAGTGCAGTAGTGAATATGCTGTACATTCTATTTCCATAAAATTTGAGTATGTGATTTAGTTTTAATTTTCATATTTACAGTGGTGAATGTAACAGAAAAATAATTTCACGAATGTGTAGAAGCTGTGTCTATGTAGTGGTGGATGTGAACTTTAAATTTGAAACATAATTCAATTAAAGAGAGTTTCCTTGATGCCACATTTTCGTACAGTATTTATTAACCTTGTAGAGGCATTTTCCCAAAGGATTGTGTGTAGTATTTGCCTTCCTGCCATACGTCATTCACAGATTTTTGAATTGTTAGATTTTTAGGTACATTTCTGACACTTTATGCCTACTCAGACAAACCCCCAAATTAAATGTCCCCTTATCCTCCCCTCCTCTCCTCCTCCTCTCTATCCCTCTTCTCCTCTCCTCCACTCCTCTCCTTTTCTCTCCCCTGTCCTCCGCTTCTCTCCTCTCCTCCTCTTCTCCACTCCTCTCTTCTGCTGTTGCAGGAGCTGTACTACATGCAGGTTCAGCGTGAGAGAGAAAGGGGAGAGAGGATGGAGGACAGCCCCAGGAACAGGAAGTTGAGGGTGTGCGTGGCCACCTGTAACCGTGCCGACTACTCCAAGCTGGCTCCCATCATGTTCGGGCTGAAGGCCGACCCGGACAACTTTGACCTGGAAGTGGTGGTGCTGGGGTCACACCTTATCGACGATTACGGGTGAGCCCTGCGACGCCCTTCCCTCTTTTACAGAAATAAGACTTTCTTCAGAGCACTCAAGGGCCTAAAAGCCACTGCAGGATGTGTGTGTGGACATGTGTGCGTGCGCATGTGTGTGAATAAGCGTAATAATAATAATGATAACAATAATGCTTCTAGTGGTGAATATATTACATTATTCTCACTGTTAGCATCAGGTACTTCACCGTCGATCCTGACCGGCCGTTTGAGGGCACCGTCGTGTGTCCGTCGTGAGTGAAATCACACTGTGTCCCTTCCCCCCCACAGAAACACGTTCCGTATGATCGAGCAGGACGAGTTCGAGGTCAGCTCCAAGCTGCACACCATCGTGCGCGGGGAGGACGAGGCGGCCATGGTGGAGTCGGTGGGCCTGGCGCTGGTCAAGCTCCCTGACGTCCTGAAGCGGCTCGGCCCGGACGTGCTGGTGGTCCACGGCGACCGCTTCGACGCGCTGGCGTTAGCCACGGCGGCGGCGCTGATGAATATCCGCATCCTGCACCTGGAGGGCGGCGAAGTGAGTGGCACCATCGACGACTCCATTCGCCACGCCATCTCCAAGCTGGCACACTACCACGCCTGCTGCACCCGCAGTGCCGAGCAGCACCTCATCGCCATGTGCGAGGACCACACCCGGATCCTGCTGGCCGGCTGCCCCTCCTACGACCGGCTGCTCACCTCCTACCCCAGCGAGGACCCCGTCCACGTCATTCAGAACTGGCTGGGTACGTACTATAGCTGGAAACGCCGGCTACTGTGACACCGCCCATGTCATTCAGAACTAGCTGGCTGTATACTCCAGCTAGAGCCGCCTGCTAAGGTGACCCTACCCACGTCATTCAGAACTGGCTGGGTAGGTACTGTAGCTGCCTGCTAAGTTGACCTCACCCACGTCATTCAGAACTGGCTGGGTGTGGACTATATCTGGAGCCACCTGTTAACGTGACGCTGCCCATGTCATTTAGAACTGGCTGGGTAGGTACTATAGCTGCCTGCTAAGGTGACCTCACCCACGTCATTCAGAACTGGCTGGGTGTGTACTATATCTGGAGCCACCTGTGAACGTGACACTGCCCATGTCATTTAGAACTGGCTGGGTAGGTACTGTAGCTGCCTGCTAAGGTGACCTCATCCACGTCATTCAGAACTGGCTGGGTGTGTACTATATCTGGAGCCACCTGTTAACGTGACCCTGCCTATGTCATTCAGAACTGGCTGGGTACATACTGTAGCTAGAGCCGTCCGCTAACGTGACCCTACTACACCCTCTCTATTAGCACAAAACATAAAGTACGTAATAGCGTAAAACCCGATAAGGTGCCTCGCGATAATGCTAATTCGCATGTAGCGTGATCAGCTTCCACTCCGCTCCTTATATTTTTTTATTTCGATGTTGAAAGCATACGATGCAGGATTTTCACCTTGAAAACATTATACAACCCTGGTGTAAAATCCAGCTATGACCAGCTTGATATTACCTACTACCAGCTGTTTGTATATTTATGTTATATTTGTCACATACACATTGTAGGCTAATAATCTGTATTTTGAGAGTGGCCTTACTATAAAGTGTGCTGAGTGAAAAACATTTTTTCACAGAGTAACTGGAAGGCTTTAAAACCACATCAATTATTTTTGGTACTATACACTGTCATGCAGTTTAAGAAGGTCAGCTGGTCGGTTGTTCAAAACACAGGGGCGACATGGCTCAGGCAGTAAGAGCAGTCGTCTGGCAGTCGGAGGGTTGCCAGTTCGATCCCCCGCCCGGGCTGTGTCGAAGTGTCCTGAGCAAGACACCTAACCCCTAAAATACTCCTGACGAGCTGGTCGGCGCCTTGCATGGCAGCCAATCGCCTTCGGTGTGTGAGTGTGTGTATGAATGGGTGAATGAGAAGCATCAATTGTACAGCGCTTTGGATAAAGGCGCTATATAAATGCCTACCAATACCATTACATATTTAACTTGGCACTGTTCTTCTGCAGATATTGGCTGTCTCGCTACTGTAATGGGCTGTCATCCCAGACAACCTTGATTAAGTTTTATCTGAAGAGTGGTCTATTACGTGATATGTTACTTACTTAATTTTTTGGAAAATGAATGTTAAAAAATTTAAAGTTTGCTCTTTTCTACATTTTTACATTTACATTTTAGTCATTTGGCA
The DNA here is from genome assembly GCF_963514075.1 of Conger conger. Taxonomy (NCBI): domain Eukaryota; kingdom Metazoa; phylum Chordata; class Actinopteri; order Anguilliformes; family Congridae; genus Conger; species Conger conger. The sequence continues at coordinate 34,180,429 of NC_083767.1, forward strand.
GACCCTTTTAATCCAAAGCGACTTACAAGTGCATAGGTTCTTCCAGAAGTTAAAGCTTCACATCCATAACTCGTAAAATACACATAAATTGCTGTTCTAAACAAAAAATAATCATCGTAAGTGCAATTTATATATATTTTTTGGGTTAGACAAGAGGGATAGTGACATGACATATGGACATGACACCTGACACTTCTTTCTACTCACAAGCTTTGATGTTATGAGCTATGCATTCGTCATACTGTACATTCTTCTATTGTGTTACCGTTTGACGGGGAGAACACTTAAACCTGCTGAATACTTCATTCGGTATTCAGCAGATGCTCTTATCCTGAGCCACTTACAGTTTCTGTTAACACATGGTCAATGTATGCAGCTTTATATTTTATTGTAGCAATTCAGGTTAATTGTCCTGCACATGCAGTAGGGGAGACCTACTTCCAAAATGTCCAACTAACAATGGCCATTTTGTAGCATGGGGATTTTGTGTACTTGCTCTTCACTTAGTTGTTTTCACTTATTGTATGTAGTATAGCAACACCCTTCTCATGCGCGACTGACAGGACAATTTGAAAACTTCTTCAAGAGTTCTGTGCTTTAGCACCAAGTCTTCTTTTGATTAACTGATGGTGTCAATGACACAGACTCCAAATATACGTCTTTAAATCACTGCCTTGTGCGTTACACGAAAGTATAGTTTTGACACGTCACTCGCAAGAAGAAACTGTGACAGCATGCATCATGCATCAGTACAAATAGCACAGTGTGGGGAACATTGTAACGCTGTGTTACAAAATTCCCCCACATATTATAAATGCTTCAACCACAAATAACCTTTCAAGTAAGGTTGTATATTCCATGTGTACTATGTACTTTAGGTCCTATATAGAATTTTTTTATCCATGTCTTCCAAAACATTCATCACATATGAATTGTGTCATATGCGGTTAGTTAGACAAAATGTTTTTTTATTGGACAATTATCGGATTAAAAATGTAAACAGTAAGACATGTTGGATTCATCTACTTGCATTAAAACAAAAATCTTTTCAGTCTGTTTTCTAATATTGCTGTTACAATGAGCATATATATACACTTTTTTTTCTTTTTTTATTATATATATTTTTGTTATTATTATTATTATTATATATATATATATTTTTTTTTTTATTAAACAAAAGAAGTGTTGTGCCCCAGTCTCCCCTACCCCATCTGGGAACTGAACCTGAATCCCTGAGTTACGTTTATATAGCGCCCCTTCCACCTCATGGTCTCACCAATGCATTTTGCCAAAAATGGGAGGGGGGGAGACTCACCTCACCTGTGCCTCGCCCACCTGATTGATACGCCGCACCTGAGACAGTTTTAAAACAACCTTTGTACCTCAACAGGAGACGATGCAAAAGAAAACGGCTACATCCTGGCTCTGCAGCACCCCGTCACCACCGACATCAAAAACTCAGTTAAGATGTACGGCCTGATGCTGGACTCCCTTATGTCCTTTAACAGGAAGACGCTTGTCCTCTTCCCCAACATTGATGCAGGTAAGCCCCTCTAATCAGGTAAACCACAGCATTTTCAAAAACAACGGCATGCTGCGGGCATTTATCTTATGTTGTGTTTAATAAAACGGTTATGCACTGCCCTGGTGTAAAATGCCGTTAGACCAGCTTGAAATCACCAGCTACCAGCTTTTTCTAAACATAGCTTGAGCTGCTCAAACCATTTTAAGTATGGAGCTGGTGTGAATTGGTCAACCAGCTACCAGCTGTTTGAAAACCTAGCTTGAGCATTTTTTTTCAGCAGATGGTGGCCTGTTCCACAAAGCAGGATTACTGAGTTAGCTGGGTAACTGCATAAAGTAAAAAGCAGAACAGATCTTTTTACTTCAGTCAATGTTTTAGATTTGGGAGCGATCTGTTTGTGCAGCTCTTCAGTTTACTCAGTTATCCTGCTTTGTGGAAAATCCAGCTTGGCCAGCTTTACTAGCCTGAACATTGACATAAGAAGTCATACGAAGGTCTAGCTGCGTATGAGCTGGCCAACGAGCATGGGAAAGCTGGTCATAAAGCTGGTCTAGCTGGTTATGAGCTGGTAGCTTGTTGAAACATCACTCAAGCTGTATTACCAGCAGGAAAAGACTGCAAGGTATGCTGTTCTTCAAGCTCAGGGGTGAGTTCCCAGAAGAATGATGTAACGGTAAGAATGTCTTGAAGAGTGTTTCCCGAAACATGTCACAGCTCAAGTCATACGTGAAATTTGTATTATTTCCATGATATCCTGAGGACAAAACTATTATCTATTTAAAAAATGTCGCTTACCCAACCATAAATGTGTGTTTTTCAGACATGAAATGTATCTTATATTCCACTGCCTCTTCAAGTTTAATTTTTGTTAATCAAAAAGGCTATTAAAACTGCCTTTTTGAGGCAAATTGAGTGGCCCGTCTAATTTCAATTATGTAGAAGAATGTTGAATTTTTTAACAGAAATGTCTCGATGTCATTTTGATTCCGTATTGTAAACACACCTGTACAGTTAACAGAAGGGACGGCTATCCCTAGAGATTTAACCTCCTCCCCCCCGTACCCCCTCACAGGAAGTAAGGACATGGTGCGCGTGATGCGGAGGAAGGGGATCGAGCGGCATCCCAACTTCCGGGCGGCGAAACACGTTCCGTTCGAGCAGTTCATCCAGCTGGTGGCCCACGCCGGCTGCATGATCGGGAACAGCAGCTGCGGGGTGCGGGAAGCCGGGGCCTTCGGAACGCCCGTCATCAACCTGGGATCCCGTCAGACAGGCAGAGAGACAGGTAGGAGTGGGGTAGAAAATGGCTGACGCTCGCTCTGGAAGGGTCTGTCAAATCAGTGTTCTCAGCAGGGCGTCGTATCGGCTAGGGAATTGTGCTCATAACTCACAGGTTGTGAGGAGGTTTCCCAGCTGGTGCTGCTTTGGGCTGTACTCTTGAACAAGGAACAAGCTGTGTCAGTTGTTTTGAATAAGAACATCTGCCTAAGCATGAATGCAAGCACCCTTGGGGCCAATTCCACAAAGCAGGTTTTACAGACAAAGCTGGATAACTGCACTGATTATAATTCTGAACCATCCCAAATCTGGAATATGGACTGAAGTAAAAGGAACTATTCTGGGTTTTAGCAGTTATCTGGCTAACTCCTGCTTTGTGGAAACAGGCCCCTGATGTTGTTTTCTTCTAGTTGCCCTGATGACACAGTCATTATTTTCCATCCCTGTGCGTTATCTGTCCTTTTGGACTCTAGGCCATATGTTTAGCCATCTGTGGGGACAGCCTGTAGCCTAGCGGTTAAGGTACATGACTGCAACCTGCAAGGTCATTGGTTTGATTCCCGGTGTAGCCCACAAAAAGATCTGCACAGCTGTTAACCCTGCATTGCTCCAGGGGAGGATTATCTCCTGCTTAGTCTAATCAACTGTAAGTCCCTTTGGATAAACAACATGTAATGTAATGTTTATCTAATTGTGACTACAGTTGTGTTCAAATAAATAGCAGTGCGTTAAAAAGTGAATAAAGTGCAACTATTTTTTAATAGCTTTTAATTCCATATTTCAAATGTAGTGGAAACATTACACATTCAATTCCAAATCAAAGCATTAACACATTTTTATCAAGTCTGCGTTAGTCTTTTACAGGAAGCAAAGAAAAGGAATATCAATCTGTTCAAAAAAATGGCAGTCGACATTTTTCTTTTCAAACTCAAATATTACTGTATAATCTAAATACATTTTTCAAGATTTAGCTTCACTTTACTGAACTAATATTAAGGTGCATAACCATTGTTTTTGATAACTGCTGCGCATCTGTTTTGCATCGAGTCAACCAACTTCTGGCACGTAGTAACAGGTATTTCAGCCCAGGATGAACAAACTACATTCCACAGTTCCTGTGAATTTTTGGGTTTCGCTTCAGAATGTCACCCCACAAGTTTCCAATGGGGTTGAGATCAGAGGATTGAGCTGGCCACTCCATTACCTTAATCCTTTGTGTCTGGAACCAAGATGTTCCTCATTTACTCGTGTGTTTGGGGTCGTTGTCTTGTTGAAACACCCATTTCAGGGGAATTTCCTCTTCGGCATACGGCAACATAATCTCTTCAAGTATTTTGATGTATTCAAACTGATCCATGATCCCTGGTATACGAACCCAACACCATAGTATGAAAAACATCCCTATACCATGATTTTTGCGCCACCATGCTTCACTGTCTTCACAGTATACTGTGGCTTGAATTCAGTACCCGGGGGTCGTCTGACGTAGTGTCGATGACCACTAGATCCGAAAAGAACAATTTTACTCTCATGAGTCCACAGAATGTTACGCTATTTCTGTTTGGGCCAATCGATGTGTTCTTTGGCAAATTTTAAACGATTCTGCGCATGCCATTTTTTTAACAATGGTGCTTTACAGGGGCTTCTTGCTGATAGCTTAGCTTCGATCAAATGTCTTCTGACTGTAACAGCACTTACAGGTAATTGTAGATCATCTCTGATCTATCTGTAGCTGATGAATGGCTGAATTTGTGCCATTCTGACTATTCTTCGATCCATTTTAACAGTATTTGCTCATTTTCTTCTGTGTGTTTCAGGTTTTTGTTGCCATTTTAAAGCATTTGAGATCATTTTAGCTGAGCATCCTATAACTTGCTGCACTTCTTTATACGTTTTCCCCTCTCCAATCAAGTTTTTAATCAAATGACCTTGTTCCTCAGAACAATGTTTGCAATGGCCCCTTTTACTTAGCAATTTAGAAGGAAATGTATTTTATAACAATGTATGAAACAATTGCTTCCCTTCTTCCTCAATAAAGGACAAGTAATGACACCTGTTTTTTCACAGAATTAATTAATTCTCAAATTAAACTCCACACTGCTATTATGTTGAACACGCCTGTTTCAATTAATAAGTCAATTACTCAAAACAAGCAACGTGTATGTCATGACAGTTTGGTCTGTTGTTTTCCTATTACCCTACTACATCGAAGTAAACTAAATTATCACTACTACTAATAAAAGTGGTTCATCAGGTTACTGATGTTGTACTGCTATGTTTTTGAACACGACTGTATGTGCCTACCCCTTCAGGTGAAAACGTCCTGCATGTACGAGACGCAGACACGCAGAATAAGATTGACCATGCCCTGGAGCTGCAGTTTGGAAAACGGTATCCCTGGTATGTGCCACATAATCACCTGTCAAAAACACAGAAATGCTTCTTAAAGAGATCTGTGGAAATTTGTATCACAGTAAGTGAAAGGTGTCACTGGAGAAAGTTCACAAAATTAGATTACCATGAAAAACATCACCATTATTACTTACCTTTATGTCTTTATCTCTTTATTCACGCAGAATATGCACTGAATAGAGCACGGTTTCACTTTTGTTTAATAATCATTCCGTCTAAATTTGTGTCAGTGATTGTTAAGTTGTCTCACTTAGTCATCTAGTTACCATGAGTCTCTAATCGTGCTGCTTGACTGTGGATGTGTGCCAACATCTCTTAGGCTAACTGTTCTCCTCAACAGTCCAATTCAAGCTCAATCTACCCAACTATAGTTTAATCAAGCTCACCTCAACAAATTCATGTTTTATTCACCTCCACCAAACTAAGGGCCAGTTTCAAAGACAATTTAAATTTTGAATGGAGATTCTCCATGACTAAATTTAATCTGTTTAATCTGAAACCGCCCCTAAAATTATGGTCCTGTGTTGGAATAACTACACTACGTAGTTTAGTGTAATAGTTTCTCACAGTGACTCCATGAGTATAAAACGTGAAACACTGGCTGTGTGCTCAAGTCCTACCCATAATGCATTTGGTCCTTAAACGGCTGTTGAACTTGGCTCCGCAGCTCTAAGATCTACGGCGACGGGGGCTCCGTGCCACGCATCCTGAAGTTCCTGCAGAGCATCGACCTAGACGAACCGCTGCAGAAGTCCTTCCGCTTCCCGCCAGTGGCAGACTGCTTCTCCCAGGACATCGACCATATCCTGGAGACTCAGAGCGCCCTGGCCGTGGACCTGGGGGGGACCAACCTGCGTGTGGCCATTGTCAACATGAAGGTAAGGCCCTGGAGCAGTGGTATCAAACTTCAGACCTGAATGGCAACAGTGTCTGCATGTTTAATTCCAGCCCTGGAGGGCCATACTATCTGCAGGTTTACCTCCAGTTCAGGAGGGCCACAGTGTCTGCAGGTATAACTCCAGTCCTGTAGTGTCTACAGGTTTAACTGCAGTTCTGGAGGACCATACTATCTGCAGGTTTACCTCCAGTTCTGGAGGGCCACAGTGTCTGCAGGTTTAACTCCTGCCCTGTCCAGTCCCGCAGTGTCTACAGGTTTAACTCCAGTTCTGGAGGGCTGTAGTGTCTGCAGGTTTAACTCCAGTCCTGGAGGGCCGCAGTGTCTGCAGGTTTAACTCCAGTCCTGGAGGGCCACAGTATCTGCAGGTTTAACTCTAGTCTTGAGGGCCGTATTGTCTGCAGGTTTATCTCCAGTCCTGAAGGATGTCATGGAAGTGATAGATGTCATAGATTAATGTGTGTTGGGAGAAGGACACAGGAAGCCTTCAGGGCCCTATTTATCATATTTCACATGCATAAATACTCATCAGTAATTCATAAAGATTGGACCAGTTGCCTGCTGCTGTAAAGGGAATTCTGTTTACTGACTGACTTGTTGTTTGAATGTTGTGCTTTTTTCTATGCTATTTGATGGCAGGGGGAAATGGTGAAGAAGTTCTGCCAACCAAACCCAAAAACCTATGAAGATAGGATGGGACTCATTTTGAAGATGTGCACAGATGCCGCAATCCAGGCTGTGGACCTCAACTGCAGAATCTTGGGTGTTGGTAGGTACACTTCTGCTTGCATCATGGATACCACATCAGAACTGCTTCGATTTGGAGCCAAATGGGGCCGGTTGCTTCTCTGGGGCGCTGAAAGTCTCTCTCACGCACTCTTTCTCCCTCCCTCTCCTTTTCTCTCTATCTCTCTCAGGTGTGTCCACTGGCGGCCGTGTGAATCCTAAGGAGGGGTTGATCATTGACTCCACCAAGCTGATCCAGGAGTGGAGCGGCATAGACATTCGCACACCTATCTCCGACACCCTGCACCTGCCAGTGTGGGTGGACAATGATGGAAACTGCGCTGCGCTGGCGGAGAAGAAGTTCGGACACGGCCGAGAGGTGGAGGACTTTGTGACCATCATCACCGGCACAGGTATGCGGAATGTAAATGGTAAATGGTTGCCATTTATATAGCGCCTTTATCCAAAGCGCTGTACAATTGATGCTTCTCATTCACCCATTCATACACACACTCACACACTCACACACCGACGGCGATTGGCTGCCATGCAAGGCGCTGACCAGCTCGTCAGGAGCATTTTGGGGGTTAGGTGTCTTGCTCAGGGACACTTCGACACAGCCCAGGTGGGGGATCGAACCGGCAACCCTCCGACTGCCAGACGACTGCTCTTACTGCCTGAGCCATGTTGCCCCAGTGGCACGAGGACCCGTTACGCGGTTACGCGGTTAGCGCATATTTATTCATTAAAATCTCCTTTTACTCCTATTTTCTCCTGATGTGGAATGGCCCTATCAAAGAAAGAGACCTGGTTTGACGCAATGGAGCCGTGTATATCGTGGCAAACCGTTTGCCGTTTGAGTCTCGGACATTTTGGACATTTCCTTTTTCAGTTCTTCGCTTGCTAAACAGAAAAATAGAGAGACAAGTAAGAGGTGAGTATGGGAAAAGCGGGGTTGTCAGTCAAAACGTTTCGAGATACAACGCTGTTGTATAATTTTGATGACTTTTCAATGTACGATCAATAAAGGCATAATAATTTTCATAAATAATTATGTAAATCATGTCATAAAGTTGAGACTGTCCTCGGGTAGAATTAACACAGTAACACCCGACACACTAAAGCTGCACGGAGACATTACATTAGATTACATTAATGGTATTTGACAGATGCTCTTATCCAGAGTGTCGTACAAAAAAGTGCATACCCAAATCAGAGATAAGTACGCTGAAAGACCCAAGAGGGAAGTACAATTTCAACTGCTAGCTGAACAACAAAGATAAGGACTAGAGCCTATTTGATCATCTTTTCTTTTTTTTTTTTTATGGCAATACCGCAAATTTAGGAATAAACTGCTTACCTAGCCAAATAAAACTAGCAAAGGTATCATCCTAATACACAAGTAAATAACGCAGTTAAAGACAACAGGTGTTCAATCCAAAACACAAAATGGAGTTTAATTATCTCCCTATTCATGAAGAGAACCATGTAACAAAAAGCAGGAAAGTTTACTTGGGTTACTCAGAAGACTGTGGGAACACACGCTATGTTAAAATTTGTGCAAGGTGTAGCTCACTTTTATGTACTTGACTATATTGACATTGATTAAACCTTGGGGGGATGAGATATTGGTCTACACCTGACCTGTTCTGAAATGCGATATGACATCTCAAATAAGGATGTTTCCCCTGCGGTCTCTAATGCAGAAGCCCAGCAAACTCACATTTGCATGAACACACTCACATGCATCATCTGCATGTTCTTCAAACAAGTTCAGTCACATTGCTCTTACTTGTTCCATTACATTACGGTCATATAGCAGATTCATATCCAGAGCGACGTACAATATAGTGTAAATAAAAATCAGGGGCAAGTGTGTTGAAGACCAGAGAGAAAAGTACAGTTCCAAAACCGAGAGCGATCACAGATACAATTTGAACCCTTGAAGAGTACATCAACTTTCCAACTAGCATACCACGGTTTCTCTTACTTGCTATGAGCCACTTTCTCACACAGCCAGTGAAGCTGAAGTCAGAATCCTGCCCTAAAGGCCTGTTTCCCCTGTGTGTGTTTGGCAGGCATCGGAGGGGGGATCATACAGCATGGCGAGCTGATCCACGGCAGCACCTTCTGCGGGGCCGAGCTGGGCCACATCACCGTGTCTCTGGACGGGCCCGAGTGCAAGTGCGGCAACCGCGGCTGCGTGGAGGCGTACGCGTCCGGCCAGGCTCTGCAGCGCGAGGCCAACAAACTGCACGACGGTCTGTACTCCCCCACTCAGCCTTACGGTAACTATTACCTCAGGGTGCAGCGGTTTGTTGCAGAGCGATGTAATCATGCAACGGTTTGTTGCAGCTTTATGTAATAGTGCAACAGTGTGTTGCAGTTTGATGTAATAGTGCAACAGTAAGTTACAGCATAATGCAATGGTGCAACGGTTTGTTGCAGCTTTATGTAATAGTGCAACGATGTGTTGCAGCTTGATGTAATAGTGCAACAGTATGTTACAGCATAATGCAATGGTGCAACGGTTTGTTGCAGCTTGATGCAATAGTGCAACGGTGTGTTGCAGCTTGATGCAATAGTGCAACAGTATGTTACAGCATAATGCAATGGTGCAACGGTTTGTTGCCACATGATGTAATAGTGCAACATTGTGCTAAAACATAATGTAATGGTGCAATGATACGCTGCAGCATAAAGTGCAGTGTAACGGTGCACTGTAACAATATGTTAAAACTGTTTGTTCTATAATTATATTCTGTTACGGTAGCCAGACCTGGGTTCAAACACTTTTCTGTGCACTATTAATCTTGCCTGGTGCATTTGAGGAGCAAATGGATAATGTTTACATTTTGGGATTATTTAATTTGCTGCAATGCACCAGGCGAGCGTAGGCAAATGCAGAAACGTTTTTAACAAACAAATACTATACTATTTGAACCCAGGTCTGGTGTTGTAACAGTGTACATTGTAATTGTACTTTTTCTGTAACAGTGTGGCTTAGCTGTACTTTTGTAATTCACAGCGGATCTACTAATGAAGGAGGATGTGGCCCTCAAAGCCTCAGAGCCTGCTACTGCTGCTCACCTCATCAATGCTGCTCGGCTGGGGAACCCCAACGCAGAGGCTGTTCTCAGAACAGGTGGGTGCGCAGTTTTAGAGCAGTCGGTGACGGGTGCATACAGTGAGGCTGTTCTCAGAACAGGTGAGTGTGCAGTTTTAGAGCAGTCGGTGACAGGTGCATACAGTGAGGCTGTTCTCAGAACAGGTGAGTGTGCAGTTTTAGAGCAGTTTTTGACAGATGCCCAAGGTGGAGACTGATCTCAGTTGTCGACAGTCGTTGACAGTTGAGTAATTAATTGAATTACTGTCTGACCGTGTATTATTGTTACACGGTCTAATGCTTATACTAAATACATAATTATGAGCCGAGATGCAGTCAATGGTTCTTTTCTGATCTCTTTCCACTAGCATTGAGGCTACGCAACAGTCCTGTATTCCACTAGCCAACTAAGAGCTCGTAAAGTAACACGAATCGAAGTGTACTCAAAATCGTATCCGATGTCTGTGAATTTTAACAAAAAAAAATAATAATAATCTTACAGAAATGTTTTTTATGAAAAACTGCCATTGACCCCCATTCAGTTTGCTCTGCTTACCCCAGTTTTACTTCTCATAGTCACTCCCTGGAAGTGAAACCTGATATTCATTCATTGAAACCTGAGCGTGCGTGTTAAGAGCAGGTTGTGTAATCCGGGTTTCGTAAACCATTTACGATACTGTAATACAAGATTGTTTACATTACATTACATTACTTTACAAGGCATTTAGCAGACGCTCTTATCCAGAGCGACGTACAATGAAGTGAAAGAAGTAAAGAATTCCACAAATTCTTCAAGTAGTTTTATCTCAGGTGTGTAAAATGGAGCTGGATCCACATGTAAGACAGGTCTCAGAAATAGAAAACCTGCTAGACAGCATTCTTATACATATAGTGACCACTTTATTATGTAAACCTGGACACATGCCAGCTCATGTTAATGCAATTATCACTGAATCATGTGGCAGCAACTCAATGCATAAAAAGCATGCAGACATAGTCAAGAGTTTCAGTTGCTGTTCAGACCAAACATCACAATGTGGAAGAAATGTGATCTCAGTCTTTGACTGTGGAATGTTTGTTGGTGCCAGACAGGGTGGTTTGAGTATTTCACTGCTGATCTCTTGGATCAACTAGAGTACAGTCTCTAGAGTCTACAGTGAGTGGCAGTTCTGTCGGTGAAAATTCCTTCTTAATGCGAGAAGTCAGAGGAGAATGGCCTGACTGGTCAAAGCTGACAGGAAGGTGACAGTAGTGCAAACAACCATGCTTTACAACAGTGGAATGCAGAAGGGAATCTCTGACTACACAACACGTTGAACCTTGAACTGGATGGGTGATAGCAGCAGACGACCAACTGAAAAAATAATACCTAATAAATACCGGGTATACTGGGTGTATACTGCATATATCGAAGGCTTACATTTTGCATGTGCATTCACACAGAGAGTTTGTTCCAAATGTATGTGTACACCTCAAGCAATGGGTGGATGCATGCCTGAATGTGTGTGTGCATGCAAATGAATAATTCAGACCTTCTTTTGAATGTGTATGATTATGCCTAATCATATTTGTGAGCCTGTGCAGGTAGCAACATGCAGGTCGGCTGCCTGTATAACATCTAAACCTTAAACTGACCAACAAGAGAGGGATTGCTAATACATGGTAGAATACAAGGTGGTGCACGGAGCTAAATGCTATAAAACGGTCATCACAGTATATTTCAAATACTTTCGAGTAACTGGAGTATTGCTGTCATTGTTACATGGTCTAATGTTTATAATACATACATAATTATAAGATGAGATGCAATGAATGGTTGTTTCTGATCTTACTTTAAAAGGATTTCCACTAGCATTGAGGCTACGCGACACAGCCATCCCGTATTCAACTAGCCATCTAAGAGCCAGTAAAGTAGCAAACACAAAGTGCACTGAAAATGCCACTGACCCCCATTCAGTGTGCTCTGCTTAACCCAGTTCTAGAGCTCATAATCGCCCCCTGGTGGTGAAACCTGATATTCATGTCAGTGGCATATCTCCCAATTACAACATTTCTGGTTAAACTGCTGCACAACTTGAGCCAAACAGTTTCTATTGGAAGCAAGCCTGTATGTTCTTGTGTGCACGTGTAATGTGCATACGTTGGTATCGCTCTGACCCTCTCTCTCCCCTCAGCTGGCACCGCCTTGGGCGTGGCCGTGGTGAACATCCTGCACACAGTCAACCCCTCCCTGGTGGTCCTCTCCGGCGTGCTGGCTTCGTCCTACCTGGCCCCCGTCAAGAAGGTCATCTCCCAGCGAGCTCTGAGCTCAGCCAGCAGCGTCACGGTGCTGACCTCCAACCTGGAGGACCCGGCCCTCCTGGGGGCGGCCAGCATGGTGCTGGACTACGCCACCCGCAGGATGTACTGACGGTCCGGTCCTAACAGCCACCGCCCTTCCCCCGCCTAGCCAATAACCCCGCCCCACGCCTGCATCTCCGCCCTCTTCCTCTCTCCATGTGGAACCTTGCTTGGGGCGCGCCTGGGGCAGGTACTCTATGTGGGGACACCCCACCCCCATGAGAGACACTTTCCCTCTGGGGGGGGTTGGCACTGCTGTTTTTTTTGTTTTTATTTCAGAAACTATTTTTTACATTTTTAACTGCTTTTGCTTTACCTCTAGAGTCGGTAAGCCTAGCACAGGCGCAGCTTAACAGGTCACCCGTGCTAGGCTTCATGTGCAGCTTAACAGGTCGACAACAACAAGATCCTCGCAAACAAACCCTACCTAACTCTGGGTAGAAGCTAATCGTGAGGTGCCCTGTGGGCCCACCAGCCACAGTCAATATTTGATTACAGACCGTGGGGGGTTATCTAGAACAACTGCACTAGAAAAGCAGGTCAGCTACCCACCAGCCCCCACCAGACCCTTGTAAGTGATGAGAATTGTAAACCACAGCATCCCTCAACAGCACCTTTTCTTATACTTGAAAATGGAGAAAAAGTTAACTATGCTGCCCACTAAGCATTCTCCACAACATCCACACATTCACCCATCGAGCTGATTGCTATGGTATATGACTGGGAAGAAAATGCAACTTAGTTAGTCAACAGTGATATGTCTATATGTGTGCAGTTGCTAGCACTTTACTTTAACTATCTGAGCCACATACAGGCCACATACAGGCCACATACACACAGCCAGCCAATTACAACTTTAGGCAAATGTTGTAACACCGTGAAAATTCATGTAGAAAATTTCATTTCAAAACTTTTATTGGCACAGCATACATTCGTATAGTGTAACAGGATTTGTCATGTAAAAATGATGTAAACCACCGTTATGACTGTTCTGTCCTGGTTATGAGAATGTTTTGTTGGATCTATGCCATATTATTTCAGGGAGGAGGGCATTATGTCATATTTTTTAGTCATATTATTGAAGGGACATTTTATTGTTTTCTTAATATTAAGTTTATTTAATAAACTTTGGAAAACTGTCCAGACTTAAAGCTTTATGTCTGAAATGAAGCTGACAAAACAAGTTTGGGGAACCATAACTGAAATATAGCTATTATAGTCTATGCTGTGATTTTCAGTGACATTTATATGAAGTCATAGTCTTTGAAGTGACCCTTTTTGTATTTCAATTTTGCACAATGAAATAAATATGTGATAATCATTATCATTAAAATCCATATCCGATCCATATATCATTAAAATTGTGACAACTATGCATTTCATAAATGTCACATTTTTAATGATATGTGGATGTAAATATACATTTTACATTCAAAGATTGTTACAAATGTTTCTGTGTGCAAAAAAACTGTCTTGAATTTCAGATGGTTAGAGTAATATATGGTGAGAATGTTTACCAAAACCTTAAAATAAAAATAACTTTTCCATTTATGAGGGCTCCGTGTGTTTGCTTTCGCTGCACAGTGTGTGTGTGTGTGTGTGTGTGTGTGTGTGTGACTTTGGTCAAATAGTTTAGTGATACTTTAACACCAATAAAAGTTCTACGGTTACCTGAAATTTTATTCAAAACATTTTATTGGATGGAATTAGCAATGTGTTTCCACTAATATATATATATATATATATATATATATATATATATATATATATATATATATATATATATATATTAATATTCCAGGGAATAAAAATGCTTTACAGGTGACAATGAAACAGGCGGATATGAATCGTTGGAATGCTTGATAATCAAGGAAAATGAATGGAAACAGGTTGGAGACCAATATTGATTTTGAAGGAAAGGTTTGCGCCCTATCAATTTTCAGCTCACCAAACATCGCTGGTCTGGCAGCCTATTGCAGGCTGGCCTGGTTCATCCATGTTGTTTTATTGTTTTTATCCACTACCAACCTCACTTTCGATTTTATATATGAACCAGTGATTTTCATTCCTGGACGGCTGCAAGGTGTGCTGGCTTTTGTTGTTACTCAGCACCTAATTTATCAATTAAAGCAGTTAATTACACAGTTAACTGACCTCACCTGGTTTCTTGGGTCTGAATTGGTTGCTGATGTCGAGGTGAAAAGAAACCAGCACACCCTGCAGCTCTCCAGGACCAGGAATGAAGGTCACTGGTATGGGCAGAATTATAAAATCCTTTTCTGTCCGTGGAGACCACTGGTAATAAATGCAAGTACTGCATATGTAATTATCCATTTGTGTTGTGAATAACCAAGCCTATGTCTACGTTAGGAATTCTATAAACGTATTAGAACTGCATTCAGACCATACCCACAGAACCCGAACCATGCATCATACTTCCACATTGTGAATCATTTGGCCTCATGTGATGATCAGTTTAGAGCATATTCCCCCCCATCCTCCCCACAAAAAAAGCAAACCTTGTTTTTCATTCTTTGCAATTCCCAGGCAACCATTAGGCAGGTTTTGGTTTACAATGGGTTTCAGTTCAGCCACATTTCCTCTTGCCAAATTCCAGCATTTACACCTTTGCATCAACACAATTAGCTGTATATGCTTCTGGGTTTACTCCATTCACCCAACAGTCAGACCTGCGGACATGAACACATTAAATAATTCTCCCACTAGATGGCGCCAGACACCTTCCTTTACTGCAGCGCTATTCAACTCCACGTCCTGCGGGCCGCAGTATCTGCAGGTATGTGCTCCTACCGGGCGCGACACCGCCTGATTTCACTGATTATTGAAATCAGTGAAATCAAATAAGCTAATTAGTGAAACCAGGTGGTGTAGCGCACGGTTGAAATATCTGCAGACACTGCGGCCTGCAGGATGTGGAGTAACCCACAACTTAAACTGATGGAACTGCCCGTTTTATGCTCTGTTTGGCTGATTTCACGAAAGTTATGTCAGAGCAGACAGGAGTTTAGCAAGTTACAAAACACAAATACTCAAGCGGTAAAGGTTTCACACACTTTTAATGACACTGATGACAGGATGGGGAATGTACATGGAACATACGTTTCTCTACCCCTGAATTAAACCATTATATTTCTATCTCTGATCTTCACTGCTTTTGTATATAAAGCCTATATACATTGACATACACGCCATATATGTACATGCAGGTACAAGTACAGCACACTTGACTACTTCATTCCTGGAGTACTGATGGGGAAATGCATAGTTTGTAAAAATGCCACAATACCACACATTATCGAATGTCAAAACGGGACATTGGGAGTTTGGTCCAAACAATAACACATCGATAATTTGGTTTAAAGGAATAAGAAAATAATTCAGTCACAATTTCTTTTTTTGTCGCGTGCCGTTTTTTTTGTTCTGACGGGAGAATGAAGTCGGTTGGTTGGGACCGCAACCGCGTACGGGCAGAGGAGATGGGCGGAGGCCTGCGGAGAGCTGCGGCGCGATTGGCCGCTCTCCGCGCCGGGGGGAGGGGGCAGGATCAGTGCACGAGGGGCGACTGTTTGAGGGAGATGAGGACGGACCTCATGCGGGACACGTCCTTGGCCTGCTTGCTGGACTTGGGGTTGAAGTCGCACAGGTGCGCCACGCGCTCCCACTCCGTCCCCGGGTTACCCTCGTCGATCTCGGTTGTCATGGCCTCCTCCGCCGCCCTGCGGTGAAAACGGAAACGTGCTCAGTGGCGGGGCCTGGCGAAGGAGGGCAGCCTTCCGAAAACAGGAACCCCCCCCCCCCCCCCCCCGTCCGTTCCGTTCCGCCCATAACATTCACAGCACTCTCGGCCATGGACCTGTACACCCCTGTGTCCAGAGAAACTGGGCTCCACTGTACTTCCAGTCAGCCCCAGAATTCCTTAAAGGTCCCATATTGCGGAAAATGATATTTCCCTTGTGGATTATCAACGCGGCCAACAGTGTAGCCGGGGCAAATCCGAGCGTTAGGCACAGACGCCGTTCAGCTCGTTGGAGCTAGCCGGCCAGACAGAACAGAGGTTCACTGATATCAATGAGCCTTAAAGGCACAGTCGCTAAAACAGCCTGTTCTTGGTAAAGCATGTGAGAGGTGCTGGAGAATGGACATGTAGGATTGGATAGAGATTGTTTTTGGTACTTCCACACAAACGCCTCCTTATGGATATCAGGACCTAAAATAAAACACAGGAAAGGTGTACAATATGGGACCTTTCAGGTGGAATTTCAATTACCTAACTGTAAGTGTAATTACAGAGTCACCCACGCGCATACATTTATACGTGGGCTTGCACAAATGACTCGGATCCCTAGAGTTTCCTGCGGAGCGTGAGTTTCCTTTAAAGTCTTAAAGCTGAATTTCAATGACCCTACTCCTTACCCTAACTGTATTCTGGAGTTACCCAAACGCACCAATTACAGAGAGGGGTTTTGAATTCAGCCAAAGAGTCTTCAACTGAGTGTTACTTTCCGTTGAATTTTCAAAGACCAATTTCAACTATCTATACATAACTGGCTATCCAATATCTAATGTATATTGCTGCGTTTCTCTGAATGCACCTGGTTGTCCTGCTTGAGAACAGGCCAGAGCACAGCCTGGAGACACGGTCAGTACATTCCTGTCCAGCACACACTAAAAACATACACGCAACATTCAGGTGCTCACATAACGAACAGAAAAACAAAACACTTAACAAAGGATTATCCTGAAATACAGCATGCCCCCCTGTCTTCCCACTCTGCATCCAACACCAGGATTCACACCTCACCTGGGTTTAATAACAATCTGTTACCTTCACGGAAAAGGGTGAAGTGATGTAACTTTGGTCTTTGTAGGTGACTCCGTTCTAGTTGGCTATACATTCGTATGCAACCATACTTTTAAAAATATATTTAATATTGTCTGGACTGCAGTGAAATCACCCTGCAGTGCTCTGAGTTTGACCGTCGTCTTTAAAAGACACCGCAAAACAAATTTCCATTCAACATTTAAAAATAAATAACGAGAATAAATAAATTTAAGTCAAGCAACCCTTTAAATCACAGTTTATTTAATCAGAACGATTAGTTTCTCTCATTCACTGTAACAATCTTTATAATTCAAAATGGCAACTAATAGAATAGCCCAGAACACAAATGAGCTTTAAGGAATATGCAACCTGCTACTAGTAGGTAAGTTTAAGGCAGTAAGCTTATGTCTGTACAACTGTTTCCACACTGCATTCTTATTGCATTCTCTGGCCATTTAAGAGGCAACTTGCACAGCTTCTACACAGTCCATTCATACAACTATCACTGAAGCAGTTCTAAACCTGAAGCACCTTGCTTCAGAGATTTATAATGACAAAACTATCAATTATAATTCAGGCGGGTTAACTACTTAAGTAATTCACTGATTGCAGTGCCCCCAATCTGGGCAATGCCACCCACTGTTGCCCAGGCATCTCCTAACCCGGTTCAACCGGAATGGACCAGACCACAGCCCCAGTTCTTCAGTGGCCCAACTGGGCCGCTAAACACCGGAGGGGGAACACAGTCGGCGAATGCGGATGGGAAGCCAATCACAGATATACAGACGCACACACAAAACGGGCAGCAGTACCATCACATCACCACAAGGGGGACAATCAAACTTCGAATCCATAGAGCGAAACAGAAAATGGCAGCTCAAACTGTATGGTCATCATTCAAGCAGTTTCATAAATAAATAAAAAAACGGTTTTATTTTTTGTTTTTTTACTTAACTGGTCTAGGCGGTAGCAAGGATGGTTAATGTGTGTGCTTAAAGGTGCGTAGGAAAAAAGAAAGGAGAAACAGATCAGAAGTCAGATATAGAGAAATGAAAAGTAAATGAGATTTATGCAAATGACAAGCCAAGCATGCATCTTTCTCAACCTGGTGGGGTTGTTTCTAGCCTTCTCAGCTATCGCCAACTGTCATTAACGAGGATCGGCCACCGCGCTTAATGTTTTATGAATAAATGTTTTCGCGATGACAAAAGCGTCGTTCACTTCGGTTTAAATGACAGTTATGAGGGCTGAGAAACTGAGTTTGGAGTGTGGGGAGGGGTTAAGGCAAAAAAATTAAAAAAGTTAAAATAAAACATTGCACTACCTACAGCTAGCTATAACACCACACCATATCTATAATAGAGGGGAGAACACTGCACACTTTTTCTACGCCATTATCTGTTTGAAGCAACTGCATCCATAGCGAAGTTTGCAAACCACAGGATGTTATTTTCCACTGATCAGTCTAAACCTCTCTTATAAATAAAGCTCTCAGTATTTTTATCTCATTAAGGCACAGACTACCCTGGCTTTTCATTTGTCCCACACACATACATAGTTTATTTTTTCATTTCATAAGGGGGGAGCATTATGTTCTGGAACATTCTGGCGGGGGGAAAAAACTGGTGGCAGCTAATGCAGGTACTGGGAGATCATATACAGTGAGGTCCATAAGTATTTGGACAGTGGCACAAATTTAAAAGGCAGTAATTCCTGCTCCTGGATTCACTCCATATGGATGTAAATGCCACCAAATAGCCATAGCAAGTGCACTGTGTAGGGACCCATTACAATTGTGTCACTGTCCAAATACTTATGGACCTCACTGTATTTTCAGCATTTTATTCACAGTATGAGGTCCCAAAGGACCCTGACCTAGTAGAGCTGAAGCGCGTGTTACACCTGTTAACTGTAAGCCTTTGTTATTGATACAAGACAGCCTGTCCATTGTAAATCCAATACCGTTTTTGAAAGAAATGTAAATGCAGTTGCTTCAAACAAAACTACTGCCGAGGCAAAACTGAATTGAACACATGGTTTCAGGGGAATGTTTACAATACACTGACATCACACCACCACCACTACCATTCGACAAACTACGGGAATACACCATGGAACAAATGGACACATGTATTATATGCTATATGTTCAGATAGCTGCAGGTCTGTTCTACTGGAAATGCCCTAAAAGTACTTTTATTGTCCGTATTATTGAGCCAATTGATATTACACAATTTTGCCAATGCCTAACAGATTTAGCGAAGCTTTGCTACATAAAGATAAGAACACAACATTATGAGAACAGGCACTTTACCTACAAACTAGTGTGTCCAGCAGACCTGAGTGAAACACCTGAGTGCTGTAATTGTTTTGGGTTTAAATACTTTTCTACCCTTCGCTGAGCTTGTCCGGTGCGTAGTAGTTTACACTTCTTGAAATGCTCTCAAAAAGCGCAAACCCCACCGTCTGGTCCTCTTGGTTGCGCCAGGCAAGCTAAATTGAGCACAGAAACATATCTGAATCCAAAACAATTATGTATTTGACCCAGTTCCGGACCCAATGCCTCTGCCTCAACAGGAGTTGTACATTTGAAACCTTCTTGTAGTTCTGGTTTTATATAGTTATTTGAATCGTGCTGTTAACAGAAAGAAATGATGCAGTGTATGAGCTTAGCAGCGTGACCTTGGGAGTGCGGACAGCAGCGGACGCGGTGAAGGGCTTATGTTTCTGAGCTTGGAGAGCTTGGGCTCTCCTTATTTTGGGCTAGTCCCTGTGAAGTGATCCTTTTAAGAATCCTTCTGTACGTACCTTGGGCCAGACTTGGGTCAAATACATAATTGTTCAGGATTCAAATACTTTTCTATGCTCTACTGAGTTTGTCTGCTGTATTGGAACCTTTGAAATACCTATGAATACAAAAAGTGCAAAGCCTGCCTTCTGGTACTCTTGGTTGGCTCAACTGCACCAGGCATACAGAATCCAAAACAATTACTTATTTCAACCAGGTCTGCCTTGGACTGAAGCACCTGTCTAGTCCTATTATTAGCTAGGCTGGGGCACATCTGCTGTAATGCTTTGCAGTTCTGTTTCAGTTCTTTGCTCAGATAGACCAGAATCTCTAACTGAAGTCTCTTGCTTTAGTGTACACTTTCCACACGTGCAAACCGTTTCCAGTCACTGGTAAAATTAGGCCTCGATACTTTATCTGTAAAAATCTGAACATACAGTATATAGAATACATAATGCTATCAGTGAGTTGTGAGAGGGAAAATATACAGGTGACAAAATCATATTTTAACAAAAAACAACAAAAATGAAAACTTCCATAATTAACATCAGCTGTACAGTAGATTCGGCAGAACTTAACATTATATAGGTTGAAGTCAGGTAATTTGGGACACTGCATTTACAAAGAAGTGTCCCAAATTACCTGAATTGACCCTATCAAAAAGTACTATGGCAACAACTCTTCACAAGCTCATTAGAAATACCTTTAAAATAAGTCTTTAAGAATGCTCAGATTCTACAGATACACACTGTGTGATGTTAGTCTAGCAAATTGACCACTCACTGACCGGACAAAATCAATCATTGAAGGTACCACATGTGTACAGTATATTCCTTATTACCACACTCTAAAGACTACTGCTCTTTGTCTCTATGAACTGAAGGAACCCAAAATGAGAAACAAACGATGGTAATGATAACACAACGTAAACGAGCCTCGAGTGTAAAAACGGTAAAAGTGTTGGGGTGTTAATGAGGGCGTGAGGCGAGCAGCGTGCAGAGAGAGGAAGGCGGGTTAGTTTTGAGCGACATACACATAACCAATCAGCTCAGAGAAGGGCTGTTTGTAGAAGTCTTCATCCAGCACCCTGGACAGAGCGGAGGGGAGCGGCAGAGAAGCAGGAGAGAAGAGAGAGAGCGGTAAAAAGGAGGAGAGAAACAGAGGCAACGTCCAATGACACGTCAGCACAGTTTGGAGAAAGCAAAAAAATATATACCGTATGCCACCACTAGAGGGAGGGATTTGAACTGTAGTAGACAGATGGCAGCCTGATTATGGGATTATCTGTTTGTATGAGAATGTTTAAAGGTGTTATTGTGATGTGCGGTTGGTCTGTTACTATGGCAACGAGCACGTGTCTCATTGGCCTGTTTGGACTGGTGGTCATGAGAGTTAAAACAATGAAAGGGGAGTTAGTCGCTTTATACACTCACTGAGCACTTTATTAGGTATTTATTAGACTTCTACTGCTGTAGCCTATCCACTTAGTTATGATGTGTTGTGTGTTCAGAGATGCTCTTCGGCATACCACTGTTGAAATATGTGGTTATTTGCGTTACTGTCACAGCTTTGACCAGTCTGGCCATTCTCCTCTGACGTCTCTCATTAACAAGGAACTGCTGCTCACTGGATTTATTTTTTTGTTTTTTTGCACCATTCTTTGCAAACTCTAGAGACTAGATCATCTCGCAGTTTCTGAGATACTCAAACCACCCTGTCTGCCAGCAACAATCATTCCACGGTCAAAGTCACTGAGAACACATTTTTCCCTATTCTGATGGTTGATATGAAAATTACCTGAAGCTCCTGACCTGTATCTATATGATTGTATGCATTGCACTGCTGCCACACTGATTAGTTAATCGCATGAATAAGTAGGTGTAATAAAGTAAAACATTTCCTAATAAAGTGCTCTGAGTGCATATTCATTACGTAATTTGCTAGTGGGACATTTTTGGGTTATCCACCAGCCAGAGACCCTGCCCTTTCTAAAGGGGATCCTCCAGTCCGTTTCCATTTGAAATAGAGGAGGTGCTCCTTATGACAATTTGCTCAGTCTCTAGTAGAGTTTAAAACCCAGAAGCAAGTTTTTTTTTCTGAGCCATGAGTTTCCTTGGCACATTCCCAATGCTTTTACCCCATAGGGATTTAGTTTTTTGCTGAAAATAAGGTCTGTGGTTAATGTAAGCTTAAGAGTTTCATGTAATGTAAGTCGTAGAACAAAACATCTGTTCATATCCGAACCGTGAATTTCGAAGCTGTTAAATGCTTTAAAAAAGGTTGCAAACAAGTTGCTATATTGAAACTACAACAACGGTTGCATTCCGCCAGCCACCATTCAAGTTTCATACTAACCCGCCAGCAAGAGACATTAGTACATAGCAGCTTTGAAACTCACGGTTCTGGTATTAACGGATGTAATTGAACATGAATCTCTCTTCAGTTTACGTTAACCAGACACCTTAATTTTGTCAGAAAATCCCAATCCCACTGAGAAAATCACACAATCTGCAGATGGAAACTTCCAGAATGGCCCAATAAAAGACACTATAGTATCTAATCACTATAACAGTCTTATTGTGAAGTGGTGTCACATTTCACCTGGAAACATGGAATTGGAAAAATGCTAAATCTTGAGATAATATAATCATCACAATGATGTCACTCCTCCCGATAATGCAGGCTTGTAACGGGTGAATGTTCTAGAGTCCACCTGCTCATCGTATGGAACGAACTTCTCGCTGAAAATGTGCAAAGGTGAGTGTGACAAATTTCCTTAAAGAAACAGAATCCCTATGGATTCAGGAACCCTAATCGATATAGTATACAGCCTTTTAATTATGTATAATAAAGTGTAGTATACTGTATATATAAAACCTAGTTGCAGTTTCATGCAGACATGTACCAGTACTGATATATATACCTGCTGCACCTGTCACTGGCAGTGGAGTCTAGGAACACAGATGGGCTACAGCAGGAGTCTTTATACTGCTCAGTCCAACTCTATAATTGGGATGTAGAAGATCTGCTTGTCCGTATCTATGGAGTGCAAGCATAAGGGACGTGGCCCTTGTGAGCAGGGCTACCGTGGGGGGTCACCTGTTGTTGACTTTGGTCTTTTCCAGCTGCTCCTCTTGTCTGGTGTACCACTCCTGTAGCTCCTCCTTGGCCTTCTCCTTCCACTGCTCCTCCTGAGTGCGAGAGCTGGCGTCTGGGGGGCGGGGGAGGGGGCCAAGGGGGGTGGGAGGGATTAGAGGGGCACAGAGGTTATTCGGCATGCACTGGGCTGCAGGGATCCGCACTGACCGAAAAGAGCCTCCTACCCACACATAGACGGACACACACACATGCGCGTGCACGCACACACACACACATGCACACACACACACAAACACACACACATACATACATACGCACGTACGCACTAACACACTGTGATACTAGCATGTACAGTTCAACACTGGGGTACCAACACTATAGCGTGAACACTGTGGTGCCAGCACTGTAATAATAACTACAGCTAACACTGTGGTGCCAGCACTGTAATAATAACTAATGCAAAACAAATAATACTAAGACTAATACTGTAGCACTAACACTGTAATAACAACTAACACTAACACTGTGGTGCTAACACTGTAATAACAACTAACACTAACACTGTGGTGCTAACACTGTAATAACAACTAACACTAACACTGTGGTGCTAACACTGTAATAACAACTAACACTGTGGTGCTAACACTGAAATAATATCTAATGCCAACACTGTGGTGCTAACACTGTAATAACAACTAACACTGTGGTGCTAATGGTGTAATAATAACTAATGCTAACACTGTAGCGCCAACTCTGTGATAACATCTAATGCTAACGCGCTAGCGCTGACTCACCCAGGACCTCCAGGCGATCCTGCTGCTCCTCCCTCCACTTGCGCAGGCTCTCGGGCTCAGCCTGCAGGCGGTCAGCGTGCGAGATGGCCGCGTAAGTGTCAGAGGGGCCATTACTCTCCTGTAGCGCGGAGACACTGTGAACACTTCCAGCAATGCACTTCAGCACACAATCAATACATCCATCAATCAACCCATCAACCAATGAAGCAAGCACAATCAGCTAGCTGACTGAATAAACAACTGATCAGTCCATGGACCAACTTTGCCTGCATAATTTATATTTACACTGGATAAAACAGACATAGGACAAGAGCGTGATCTAAAGTGTATAGGTCATGGGGCCTCTTAACATGTTATGTTTTGGTGAGCTCGATTTACACCCTGTGGTAAAATGGTACTACCCTTCCAAATAGTCTGTCCCACAGCATACCCATGATGCACTGCTCAAAATTCTGGGAACATGGCCCAAAACCAAAGAAGCTGTATGAAGCGGGTATGTGCAAGGATTCTGATAAAATATGATTAAAAAAAACAGTAGAAAGACAAACTGTCGTAACGATTAATGAGCGCATCTGAAAATAACAGCATGTGCTGTCTGAACAGATTGATAAAATGTGCTAACCAGTCTGCACTGAAAATTTGATGCAAGACAGCAACACTGACATTGCTGATAATGGACACTGCTCATGAAATAGTTTGATTCTCCTACATTCTCTGCCCACTGGCCATGTAGTAATCATGTAGCAGTTGCCAGACTGGGCAGCATCTGGCCTAGGCAGAACGAATTGCTTGCAAAATTATAGGGTGTTAATGACACTCATATGAGGCAAGCTTTGTGCTTTTAGGAATGCATTACTGTGTTAGTACAGCATGCAAATACAGCATGTATTGCAGAACCGGATTAGTACTGTACAATATTCACATGCATTGTGCAATACTGGATTACTACTACACAACATGCACACGCATTGTGTGATGGACAGCCAGATTGCTAACATACTACATGCTTGCACTATGCAGTACAAAGCCAGTTACGAGTACACAATGGAAATACAGCATGTATTACACAAACAAATTAGTACTGTACAACATTCACATGTATAATGCAATGCCATATTACTCCTATACTACATCCAGGCACAAGGAGGTGCATAGCCAGATTATTACTATGTACCATGCATTATGTGGTGCATCGCCAGATTACTACTATACTACATGTATATGCACTCCCAATCTACAGCCAGATTACTACAATAAAACTTGCAAGTACATTATACAATAATGCAGTCTTGTTTGGATTGTGTAACATGCATATGAACAGATATTCTGTAACAGTTTACCTCTTGAAGTTCCCCGTTCACCGCTCCATCGACTGCATCTAAAAATGCATTTGCATAATTCAATTACAACCCAAAGCATGACATAAATGGTGAAGGCTAAGCCAGAGATATTCTGATTGCACTGCACACATCACAACCAGAGCCAGTCTGAGGGTTTTGGTGGCCCTAAAGAAGAATGTTGTGGCCACAAAGTGCTCCAATGTGTGGGAAAACAGGAAATGTTTGGCCCAGGGATGGCTGTGGCCCTACATTTTTGCATATACCGTTCATGCTAGTGGCTAGCTCTGCTCACAACAAAGTTTGGCACAAACCAAGGCTTGTATTCATCTTCACAGGCAAGAGCCAGTCAGCAAAGCATGAAATACTTTCTGTTTTAATGCTTTGCATTACATTTTTCATTACATGCTGTATTCATTAACTGGGTAAAAAACTAAGAGGTAATCTCGACCACAGTTAGGTTTCCCTTAAAACATCCAGCAATCTGAATGGCTCTAGTTGGTGTTACGTTGTGTTAAATCCATATCTGAATGTATCAGGTTAATGTCCTACACCAGTTGCCTTGGATGTGTGTTTTTAAATCGTCAAGTAAAACCAAAAAATGTATTAAATGGGATGTTGGTCCTGAAAGTTTGGGAACTGCCGCTATATACAGCGCATTGTGGACACACGGATCAGGAACTGAGGGGTTTTGTCTTTCGCACTGTGTCAAGGCCACATTGTGCCCACGGGATGAAGACTGTGTCGTGATTTACAAGCCTGCTCTTCAATCTCGCCAGAGCCGCTCACTGCCCACTCGCACAGCGTGCGGGGGAAAGGAATTAATTTAAATATGAGGATACTGTTATCCTGTTAGAAACTACATCCAACTTACAGAAATCGTAACCCTTGCGTCGACAGAAATAAATTCCCGTTAAGTTTTAACTACATCCACAATAACTTTAGAGAATGGCATGCATCAGTTTACATTAAAATCTTGCAGTGATATGCCTTTCTAGTATAGCTACCCTTTAGTTTCCTAGTAGCCAAACCAGCTTTTCACATCAAATAATTATTTGGCTACACAATTACATCAAACGTTGCATAGCCTATTATTTAACAGATGACATCAAATCGCATCAGGAGCATTGCTGTGAGCTGTTTGGTGCTGTCACGGCTTTCTCGCCCAGTGGTATAGGCTACGCGTGGCGTGGTAATAATACATTTCAAAGCAGCGGTGGTGAAATTGATACAACGCATTTGTGTATCGATTTTTTAGCTTGAGTAATGTTCGTCTACTTTGTTTGACAACAATTAACAGATTAGGCTATGTATGCTGTAGGCACTTAAAAATAAACGGTTTCATACGTGTGAGCAAAATCTTCCAGATTTATCGCTGCTTTATTTGTCCGTTCACAACGCAGAACAAAGCCCTGCGCAGTTATCCCTTTGTTTACTGTCCGTAGCAGGCTACCCGTTGATGATTCATTTAACGCTAGCTCGCTGCTAACTACTCAGCATACCAAGATGATGTTGACTAACGTTAGCTCGGGTGTTCTCCATATACTGCAACAGAAATGTACCTTACCTTAATTTACCAATGCTAGTCACATCACAGTCACTGATAGCCGAGCCAACCTTGGCTAGTCCACCATGACACTTTCCTATTATTCATCGTTGTAGCTTAGAAGCGAGCTACCCGTTATTTCCAGCAATTGTGAATCGTCGGCAACGGTGATTGTTGGACCTAACACTTTCGGCTAACACTTTGCTGTAATTTTCTGCTGAAACTAGCCAAGCAACCACCAGATGCTAACGGTAAAATACTACGTCATATTCACCTGTTATGTTGTTACCGAGTGGGGACTGGACCTCGCCGCTGTCCAGGATGCTGAAACCTTCATCGTTTTCTATCCCAGCGATCTCGCTCTCTTGCTGGGCCAAGAAAGCAGCAGCAGGGTCTTCCTCCGTCCCAACTCCATTCGCGGAAGCTGGTTCTGACGTGTTCATCGCATTGAAATCGTCCATGTCTGCCTACGAGGGGAAAAGAAAAAGATGAGAGGGTGAATGAAGTCTAAACGCGACCTTTGCAGATCCTAACGTACTGATAGTAGGAATGTAGATTACACAGAGGACGGAGAGGAGGAGAAAAATCCGTGAAATTTAAGCGGAAATGTGAGCTAAACCAATCAGAGGGCAAAGCTTTTTGATAGACATGGACTCCCACCATTCGTGATCCACAACCTACATTACCCAGTTACAGGAACCGAGCCACTAAATAGCATATATCATGTGATTCTCGTGTAAATGACCAGAGGTACCGTTTTATCCAGGAGAGGAATGTCACAAAGCATTTGCAGACAAATGACTTTAGGGCACAAAATATTCTAATATTAGCCGCATACGTCGTGATGTTGAATAGGACTATTCGTAGTATTGTGTGTATTAATGTATTTCCTATTTATACGTATGTAGGCCAACAATTAAATTCGAAAGTGTTGGGACACAATTTGAGTTGTTTTGGCTCTCTAGCCTGCTCCAGCACATTGCATTTCAAATAAAATAATATTTATATATTTCATATTTCAGTTATCGCATTGAAGTGCCATCCAGTGTGAGGCATTATTTGGTTTGACATGATCATATAATATTTATACTGCTGATGTAAGCAGTCACATTATCAATGAAGACAAGTGAGCCAGTTCCATTGTCATAGATACCCAAGCCCTTAGACGCTCCTCTGCTTTGTCTATTTTCCATCACTTTAGTTACTACTTATCTCGCCTGTCCTTAAGACATTGTACCAGAACTCCATGTACCAGAGGCTTACCAATGGTTTGCATCTAGCTATGAACCCTCTGAGATTGTATGTATTGTATGGTTTATATATATTTTATATACCATGTGAAATGTGATATACTCTCTGGAAGAATAAAATAGTGTATCTCAGTGGGACCTTCCCATCTACATAAAGGATAAATAATTTAAAATAAAATATATAATTTGGTCCATGTTGAGACACAACAACAGACCTTTCTTGTGCATGAGCTATTGGTGCAAAGACACGCAGATGAAACAGCAATTGTCCGATTATGTTTGCTCCCCTAAAATGGAGGGGCTTTGCATAAAAAGGGATTAAATTCCTATTAATCTGTTCTACATTTAATTCACTTCATTTACTGAAAGTGTGTTGAGCTTAAGAACTATAATTATTATTGTTGTTGATTTCTACTTCACACCGTGTGCATAAAATGGTGTAGTACAAGCCACATGTTTTTTTCTGTCCAAAACCTAGTCCATTTCCATCAGTGTTCTCTTCTGACACGTTACCATTTCCGAGGACATGCACTGTGTATGCATGGAAATACAAGGAAGACAGACAGTGTACACACATGGCCACCAGGGGGTGTTGTAACGCTGTGAATAATCCACTTTACCTTGGTGAAGCCCAGTAGGCTGGTACATAAAGGTGACCTCAGTGGTCATGGCTGAGTTTCCAAGGAGTTTGTTTTTATATTCCTCTGCTGCTTGTAAGTATGGGCATGACCCATTTGCGTAATGCTGACCTAGTAATTCACCTGATTCAGTTGTATCCTGAACGAGTTACTGTCGTGTCTAGGAAACGACAGAGTCCAAATCTTCAATTTGTCAAAAAACATCTTCGCGAGGGAAAAGACGACACCAGGCAGCAAGATCTTCAGGAAAATCAGACTTTATTAGCACACGTGCATAAAGCCGGATCAGCTCTCCAGAACTGAACCCCGACTGGCATTTGTACACCCATTTTATACACAGTTACTCCACCTACAACTCCTCCTAAAACCTCATTCTGGCAAATCACCCACACTTTTCTTACCGTAACTCCTCCCAACGCTCCTCCCACAACGTCATTGTGGCAAATTGCCAACGGTCCTTATGCTCTGCCAACTCTGTACAAAGTTCAGGGCATTCTGCCAACTACGTGTCCTCACTTCACCCCGCACCTGCTCTTGGCAAACTACCAGACCTCAGAAAGTTCTGGATGCCCTCCCTCTAACACGTCATCCATACACGTCACTCTGTATCTTTCGCTTTTATAAGACGAACTAAGCAGCAGTAATCATTGAAAATATACAGACAAACTAAACATTTCATTAATATTCACTTCTAATATACTTTTCTAATCTACAGACACACTAAACATTTGATTAATTATTCTCTTCTAAGGGAGTAAATGTACGTAGCATTCTTTGCTCTCATTTCAACAGTTTTCACTGTGGTTTCTTGCATTTTCATAAGCTCAGCTATAATTAATGTTCTAGGTCAAATAGATACACTCCTGGCATAAAACATCGAGAGTCCCGGAGAAATCAGCTGTATAGTCATATCTTGCTCTGCCCGTGTCCTTGACAGTTTGGTCTACACAGTTCAAGACGGGCCCCCCCTGCCAGCTGGCTGGGCTCACTGTGTAATCCTAGCACAATTTAGCAGTTAATCAGTTTGAAACTATACAGGGTACATATCATACTTTAATACAGATATATTGATAAACTTTTAGCACACATCGTCGAGAGTTTTGGAGGAACCAGCCTGCTCACTAAGGCGGAGTCTGATTTTGACTTGTGATTGGTTATCATGCTTTTAGGAGGGAGATCTTTCGTTCTGTGAATTTTCCCCTACATTACCACTTCCACCATCTAACACATCTAACACTATAAACCCTAACACATGACTCTGTTGTGGTTCTCTGCTTTAGCTTGTATCATGATTTTCAATGCTTAGTAGGCTGGCTTTGTTTTTGTAAACCTACTGTTGCCAACAAGTTGTCAAAAGAGTCTATACTTATTGCACTTGCAGTCTGTCTTAGGGATCATACTTTTTCCTTCTAAATAATTATTGCAGTTCTTAGGTAGAGGTATCAAGGAGCAGATACTAATGTTAGTTTGGATAGTTAGTTAGTTCGTTGAGAGCTCCTATAAGGTATTAAAGAAGTACAAAATTACAAAATGAAATTACAAAATGAAAATCAGTTATAAAAAGTTATAAACAACATGACCACCATTAGCACATAATTTGCCTTGCATTGTATTCCATACAAGTGTTGTTTTTTGTTCTTCAAATATATACACTCAATTATCACTTTGTTAGGTCTACCTGTACCCCGGCTTTTTAATGCAATCAGCCAACCATGTGGCAGCAACTGAATGCATAAAAGCATGCAGACATGGTCAAGAGGTTCAGCTGTTTTTTCAGACCAAATGTCATAATGGGGGAGAAATGTGACCTAAGTGACTGACCATGGAATGATTGTTGGTGCCAGTCAAGGTGGTTTGAGTTTCTCAGAAACTGCTCATCTCCTGGGATTTTCATGCCCAACAGTCTGCAGAGAATGGTGCAAAAAACAAAAAAAACAACCAGTGAGCAGCAGTTCTGTGGGCAGAAATACATTGCTAATGATAGAGGTTAAAGGAGAAGGGCCAGACTGGTTGAATCTGATAGGAAGGTGACAGTAGCGCAAACAACCACGCATTACAACAGTGGTATGCAAAGAGCATCGCTGAACACACAACATGTCAAACCACTAAGTGGATAGGCTACAGCAGCAGAAGACTTAATAAGTCTAAGAAATACCTAATAAACTGCTCACTGAGGATATTTTCTTATTCAATTGTTAATAAGTTTTGCTGAAGACAACGTGTTATTTTGTTCATGGCTAAACATTTGAGCACATTTTCTAAGGCATGCATCAGTTTGTGTTTGTCCAGGACAGCTGTCTGCTCTCCAAAGATTGGGTTACTAGTATGGACCACAAACTTCACAGACATCCCCTCCTTGTAACGTAGTCACAAACACTGGAATGAGGAATCACCACTGGAATGAGAACAGACAGGGGGAACATTCTTCCCAAAAATCTCATGTCTGCAGGCTGGGATGGTGCTGTGATTCACATGTCTCCACAAGGGATGGTGCACCAGAAAACTAATCAATGTTGTTCTGCCCTTGGGGTTGTAAGATAAATAAATAGTTACTCTATGTTGGACGGTACTGTATGTTGTCACCCAGGGTGAAAGGCCTGGACTTTTCTGTGACATAATTTTCACTGCAAAGTTTTCGCGTGAGCTCAAGTAATGGGATAAACACCGTGTAGTACAACAAGCGTGCCTTCATGTTAATACTCATTATGTGGACAAAACATGTTTATGAATCCAGTTATTTTCGAAATGTGTACAGGAAATGATATAATTATGGCAGATATGCAAAACGTATGCAACACGTATGGTTAAAAACATTGTATTATTTCCACCATCATCTGTTCTGACAGCATATTTTTTGTTCATGCGTTATTTAATCTTAAACACAGAATGTGCTAATTAATTCTTCAAATCGAGTACAGTTACATCTACCTGCAATTTGTTTCAGTGTTTTAATAATATGTTCCTTCAGATATTGCTCTAAACAGTCATTCATTTCACAACACGCGGTGACACACCCTCCTACTGCATATTTATATGGTCTATGGAAATAAGCCTGGTGAGGAGCGCAGTCAATAAATTATGTTAATCAGAGAGCGCACGCGGAGATTTGGAGGCGTGCTGCCTTATTTACCGGGGGAATGCTGTGGTAGCTATCAGTGCGGTGTGTAATAGCAAGCGCCGCTGGTGAATGTGTTTACTCACACAAGGTCTCTTAGTTTCAAGTCGTATTACTCCTTTAACCAACTCGATCGTTTTGGCTTCAATTTTATTTTCTCGGAAAACAGTGCAACAAGTTTACAAAATTCGCTGTAAGTCAGTGGGGGGAATCCGTTCACAGGTTGCCCCACTCGGCAAAGGACGGAAACGCGGTGCCCTCGTTGGACCGTCTCTTTGCTCGCTGGGAGCTCGCGCACCTCTCTGGTGTTGCAGTTATTATACTAGGTTTAGAATATTTGCAACCCACGCGTTAATATCGAGTACAGATAGAAGAGCGCTTTAATTTGTGCACAATTTACGCGCCAGGATTGCACGAGCTGTCGCATTGTTGAGATTCCCTTATGAAGGCAGTGGAGGCTCGAGGAAACTCAAGGTGCACTGAAAGCATGGAGAAGGACCCAGGGTCTTACAAACGGCAGTATTGCTGCAGGACATTCGGAAGTGTCATTTCGCTTTTATTTTCTGTTGTGTCGGTCGCCTATTGCATTCTTCTGAGTGTACAAACATCCGAAATCAGACAGAGGGTCGTGGAATTGGAAACTGGAACCGGGGAGCTTCTGTATCATCAGATTCCCGGCTTTTCCATGGATCAATTTAATTCATTGGTGCGGGAGAGAGTGGATCAACTTCTGTCTCAGGTAAGCTCCATCCTGTTCACTTTACCAAACACGCCGGGCGGTACCTCATGACTGGTATTCCCTTTTAAAAATGCGCAAATCACGCGGTCATTGAAAATTAGAATCCTTATTTGTATTTCAGTATTAATAATGCAAGCGTCTTGTTTCCTTGTTATTTATGAACATTTTTGTTTATTTACAGAGGACTTACGAACATTTGGCCAAGATAAGATCTGCTCGAGAAGCTCCATCTGAATGTAACTGTCCACCAGGTAAATTTGGCAACTGTTGATTACATGTTGATATGGATGTGGGATGGAGCGGTGAGTCAAATATGCTGTTTTATAGGGGAGACCGGAGCACAAACGAACACGGGGCATGTTTAAACATGGGGATTTTGCATAGTTGCATTTGCGAAGAATTTTGGGTTTGTTTTCACTGATGTATTATAGCAACGCGCTTCTCATGTGGCTGGGCGATTTGAAAACTTCATCAAGAGTTAATAACAAACCTGTTTTAGCACCGTGAAAGCAACGCTTTTTTTTTTACCAAAGTATTTTTAGAATAACTGATGATATGTGATAAATATTTTTGCATTTAAATCACTGTCTTATGGGTTATACGACTGTATCGATTCGACCCATGTCTCGAGCAAGCAGAAACTGTGAGCCTTGCTGGAGTACTAATAGCGCAGCCGGGGCACGTGGGAACGCTGTGTTCCAACATGCCCCGCCTGTTATAAATGCATCAGCCACAATAACGTTTAATGTAACGTGCTCCATGCAGACCATGCATTTGTTCAGTCCGATTTAGCACTTATCAATTTCTTCCGAGATATCAATTTCATATACATGGTCATATGCGGTTAGTACAGATTATAGACGATTTCTGCAAGACAATTTTCAGATGGAAAATGTAAACGGCATTTTGGACGCTTTTTAAACTTTCCCCGGAACTGTTTAAACTTCCCCCGTAGCCAGGGCACGTTGGATCAGTTTCACTCTCGCTGCTTTCGACTGAACTGTAATCGCCAGGAATGTTCTAGAACTGTACCGATGGTCTATAGTCATAGCCATTTCATAGTCATTTTTTATGAGGCGAAAACCTAAAAGTGTTTTCCTCGGTCTCCCGGACATGACCAGTAGCCTAATTCGGCGGTTTATATTACAACCAATCTTTTGGTTAAACTTCACAGCGTACACCGTGGAACAGACGCAGTTATGTTATGTTAAACCAAAATCTAAGGGCATGGACAGAATCGCGGCTTCAAATGAACTTGCGCTCCAAGCAAATAGTTATTTTAATTGGCTAAATGCCCCACTTAACCCGGTGGTTTGAATATTTCTCGTTAAAATATGATATTGCAAATACATGGAAGGATTTCCGGTTGAGTAGCTAAACAATATGCATTATTACATTATTACTCCCAGGGGCAATGTGGTGTAGACAGGGGCTTTTAGATTAAAGCTTGCGTCTTCAATTACCAACCGAGGTCCTACCTTTGTACCCTTGAGTAAGATTCTTAACCCGACTTGCTTCAGTAAACATATACAGCTGTATAAATTGATTGTAACCAATGTAAAAATGTATGAAAGTTCTGTAGTTGAGCCCGAAGTTAAATGCTAAAATGCAGTGTAATATTGTTTTTTGCGTAACACTGTTTATGTGCAGTAGACCAGTTCACTCAACCATTTAATTTCAAAGCATTCCAGTTGTATTGTGCGAAATAGTATTTATTGTATCATTTTGTAGCCTGTTATAAATTGCTTTGGTTTTAGTTTGCTTTGCTTGCCAAGAGATGAAGTGTTTTACTGTTGACAACTTGGAATTTCGTTTTGGAGCCGTTATAGTGAAACTGCGTTACAGCCACTGTTTTTCAGTGTAGTGGGGGGCATGGCCGACTCCAGGGAATCTGGCGGTTCCTGTACTCTTAAGTGCTTAATGGAAAGGACGGCGCGAGCAGCCGAGACCGGCAGGCGCAGTGAAAATAGCGCTCATGCTGTGCGCTTTCCGCATGTTGCGGGCGAATTACAGTGATTCACTTCTCTCAGGCATCGCACTGATAGTCAGAAGGCGTCGTGAGGGTTACAGACAGCTGAATCACAGCTATTCTAAACAGAAACAGTGGTATTTAACAGCTATACATAGAAGTGCTGGGAATTTTTTGAGCTGAGAATGGCTCCGCGCCCGCCTATGCCTCTTCTCATTTTTACCTTTGGAGAATGCATGGAAGCCGGGTATAGTTAATGTACTTGCATACACAGTATATCATCTTTTTAAATGGTATTCCGCTTTATATAGTTATTATCGACATGCTGTATGTCGAGGTTGGATTTAGTAAAAGATACGTACAGTATTGTGTGTTCCCCAAACGTAAGAGTCTGGACCTAAAGCGCTACACCTTATGTTCGAACACGCGCAAGACGCACAGTATTCACTATAGTGCACGCCGCATCGCGTATGTCAACGTAGGTCTACCCTATCAGATTTAAAACTCAGTATGTGAACAACTGACTGAATATACTCTTTTCCACCAGCAGATGGAAACGCTAATGCTTGGGACGCTCCGGAATTTGGAAATCTGTCATCACGCGGGAAACAATGCTGGTTTCTGTGCCATATATAAAATATGAATGCCAGGGAAAGGGTGAAATTCATCTGCTGCGCAAATGAAACAAAGGCGCTTTACTCTAAGCAGTGCGTCGAAATGTTTGCGGTCTGAGCACCAGTTTTGGCGAATTCCACTTTAATGATGAGATTAGCCTGATATTGTTCAGCATTGTCCCGATGACAAGTTAAGTTATAGTGGTTTTTCAAACACGGTCCCGGAGGCCCACTGTGTATGCTGGTTTTTGTCACAGCTAATCTCTTGATCAATTAATGTTGTGTAAGTTCTAACATAATTTTGTTCTTTCACTTATTCCAGAATAATGTGGGTTTGGCTCATTGCCATGTTCTCTCATTGAACTGTTCATCTTTCACAAATGCATAGTTTTGGTGACCACACGATCACCCATTACGACCTATGATCTCACATGTCAGTCCATAGTTGATTATTTTCAGAAAATGTAACCTCTTTCAAAAGGAGGCATTTGTCATGTGGAGCGTTATAGAATATTACACTGATCTGATACATTGGTGATGTGAATGTGGAATATTGATTCTTATATCTTAATGTGACTTTAAGAGCGCCTGTCATACTAATTGAGAGCAGTTAACAGCTCATTACAGTTCAGAGATTGCAATTATGGTAGGAAGAAAATCCAGCATACACAGTCGGTCTTCATGATAAAGTTTGAAAACCAAAAAGGATTGGCTACCCAGCAGCTACCCCTCTGTTTTTAATACTCTATCAAGGTATAATGTACTCTATTAGTGTTGATCTGACACAAAACATGTTACTGTGTGTAATCGTGCTGCCATAAGTGATGATGAATCGTCTTGCTGTAGAGAAAAGATTACCTTCAGGCATCAAGATGTGCATGTGCCAAAAGCCACTCTCTTCTCAGCTTCTGCTTTGGCAGGATGGTTCTAGATTTGTGTTCATTCCTCTTAATGGTTTATCTTCATTTAAATGCATTAATGCTACATTTGTTTGCACCTTCCACTTGTCACAATGCTGGCATGTTAAACAGCGTTTTCTGTCCAAGATTTTTTCTGACACTGTTTTTTCCTTTTTCAATCCAATCACTGCCATATCTCAAAAAGCCCAGTGATTCCAGATTTGCTTTTTTTTCCCCAGGGAGAGGAGGGAAAAGGGTTGACTGAGTGGTTAATTAAACATATAGTCTTGATGGAATTTTCACTGCAACTGATGGTGGATAGACAGGCGGTGTCTCACGCGTTGACAGTGAACTCAGTATATTCTCCAGATGGAGAGCTCAATCAATGCCAAGAATCCATCACCATGGAAATGAGGTGTATATTTCTTCGCCTTCTGAATTTTCTAAATATTGAATTTAGGTCTTGAATATTAATCTTTTAAAACCTCATCCAAAAACCCTTCCTGTCCAAAAAAATAAGCAGACTATTTACTTAATTTGTATTATCTTTATTTATCTAGTGAAGTCGACTGAAGGCTTGGTTCTATTTTGTCGTGTTGACCTGGAGCAGTGGTCATCAACTCTGGGCCTCGATTCCAAATCCAGCCCAGGTTTTCTGTTGTCCCCTGTAATTAGCACCTGATAGGCCAGACCATATTCACACCTGATACCCAGGTATAGGGAGGGTGGACAACCAGCAGTTCTCGGGGCTTGAGGATATTCGTTGCTCTATCTGCTCTAGTGTATGGTGCATCATAATGGTTAGGGAACTGGGGCTGTGGGTTCAACTCATAGGTGAGGCACTGCTGTCATCTTCTGGAGCATGAACCTGAACCTGATCCGCTTCAGTAAAATTCTTTGATAGGATTCTGGTGAGGGGTTTAGGTGACCAAATGTAGAGTGTCAGTTTTCTGAGGGACTTTCGCCAGGATGTCCCATCTCAAAAATACGGCTTTCACTTGATCTTTTAAAACCGCATTGTGTCAGGACCACATATTTATCCACATTTATCTCATCCACAGAATACCTCCTTCTAGAGGACAGTGCCCCCATCGATTTTGGAGGGAAGAGCACCCCCAGTTGGCCAACCAAAAACTATTAATTTCAGCAGCTTAATTTTGCTATGAGGCCTGTCCATTCGTATGTACTGTGTACTGTTGGGACTATGCTTGTAGCAAATGCACAGCTCCAAAATGGCTTCATTGTTCCAGGATTGCTGCCCTCCCCCCTTCTTTTTCCCACCTGTCAGAACTGCATGCCAGCCTTTCTTTAATGGGGCCATTAGCAGGCGTGCAGTCTGTGTGAGTTCCGCACAGAGCGATCGCACCTTTCAGACAGACGCTATCCGAATCCCTACCAGACGGTGAACTGCGGGAGGAAAAAAAGATGCAACTATTTATTTTCCTTCCACAAGAGAGGCATTGAGTTCTCCCTCCCTTTGTTCAAGTCTGCAATGTAGGCCCAGTCTTACTGTTCCTTCATGTTCACTTTTATGGTGTGTGTGTATATACATACAGTGCATTCCATAATATTTGTGACAAAGACCCATTATTTATTTATTTGCCTTTATTTGCACATTGTCAGATTAAAGGGCATTTTTATACATTTTGGTTTCACGATGTAGAAATTACAGCAGTGTTTATACATAGTCCCCCCATTTCAGGGTACCATAAAGTTTGGGACACAGCAATGTTATTTAAATTAAAGTCAGGTTTAGTATTTTGTTGCATATCCTTTGCATGCCATGAGCTCCTGATGTCTGTGATCTATCAACATCATCAGTGTCTGGATATCTTATTTTCAGGTTGTCCTACAAGCGATATTAAATCTCTTTGCATTTGAATGGATCTCTATGGGAACTGGGGGGGGGGGGTAGGATTAGATTCAGCTGTAAATGATGCTGACACAGTATGGAACACATTTGTGTTAAATGGCTTTAAGTCATCAATGGTCCAAGGTATCAAATGAGCCTCAAACCACTGTGCTGTTGCCAGATATGCGGTAGATACAAAAATAATTGTTCCTCCTGAATATTCTTTCCATTGAGTTCATCAGGAAAATTTGTCAGGAGAAACCTTTTTTTGTTCGGAAGAAAAGGAAAGTGTTTTTGGCAGTGTGTGTGGTTCAGAGCTCCAGTGAGGGGAATCTTGAACCTGGGAGCTAACTTTGGTGTAGTCGGTGGAGTTTGTGTCACTTCATCATTACCATGGTAACTTACTGGAGCATGCACACATTTTCACAAATATACCACATGCAATACCATGCAATTTCAATTTTTAATGAAATCTAGGCTCTACTTGGAACTGGAAACTCGGAAGAAGCGCAGACTTTTGAGATTTTGGTCCGACAGTCCAGGTGCAGATCCAGCAAACGGTAGCACAGAGAATAGGCAGAACGTAGTCAAACCAGATGAAGGTCGAGAACAGGGAGTCAGTCCAATGGGGGTAGGAACAGGAGGTGGGAGTTAGAGAGGAGACGGAGGACTGGGCAGAGGAGCAGGCAGGTAACAGAAAGGGAATCCGGAACTGGCAGGGTATCAGGGACATGCAGGGAATTAGGAACATGGCAAACAGAGGCTAGAAAAACAGGATGCGAACACAAAGGCACGGCACAAGGCAATTTAGCCCTGAACAGAAGAGAACAGACAGACTATATACCCAAGTAACGAGACACAATGGGATTCAGGTGAGTGTGATGACACATTTGTAAACACGTAACAGGCGCAGGTGTCATGACTAGAAACAGACTAAATTTTAAAACACAAAACAGAACACAGACTAGAAAATGCATAGAAATGAAGAAACAAGGAAACAAACTAAGATACAGAGGCACGGGACGTGACAGGAAAACATGAAACATGGAACTTAGAAAATACATAAAACAGGGAAATCCGGAAATATCAAGAATGTGGGGGCACGGGACGTCACAACATGTTCATGTTCAAAAGATTTCCCATTAGCTATTCATAGAATCTTTACATCCCCCACATTTTCTAGTCAGAAGCTCTACTTTTCAGCTTCTGCCCCTGAGTCAAAGTATTAAAAAGGCAAATGACAATCTCTCCGCCACTGAGTCCCTGTTTTGCGGTAGTTGCCTGGAGACACAGCTGACTGATTCCATGCCACCTCGCCAAACCCGTCCGCTTTTAATGCCTTTCTGAACCTAAAGGTCCGTAATCTGTCTCAATGCTATCAATACAGGGTCTGTGTAGGTCTGACGCTCGGAGTAGGTCAGACTGACAGCTTTTCGCGAAGGATGCATGACATAGCTGCCATCTCCCCCCCATTATCTTATCTCCTTCTCTTTCACTATCCCCCTTTTCTCGCACCCTTTCATCTCACTCTCTTGTTTTCCGTGGCGCTGTCTCACTCAAAGGCATTAGGAATGTAGTCCATTAGAGAGACGGAGAGGGAGAGAGAACATTAAAATGAAGAAAGTCTCTCAGAAATGGCACTCAAATCCGTTCATGCAGTGCTGGTGCTGAGCCTAACTGAACAAGTGTGTGTATGTCTGTGTGTCTGTCTCAGGGAGAGGTGGGGTTGGGGGCTATTAAAGAGCACTTGTTTCCCATTAAACACAAAGCATCCCACTGGCTCCCACAGAATCCTCACATCTGAGGGGTCTGTCTAGTGCAGCTGTTTCCAGGGTTGCTTTGGAGTTGGGGGTGGGGGAATGCACCCATACAAAGGAGTGTATTACCACCATGTATGTTTTGTGCCCAGAAACACTGTCCTTTTTGTTTAGGGACACCTCCCCCCAACGCCCCCAACACCCTTTCATTATTTGAGTCAGAGGGACTGAAAGGGAGCTCCCTTCACCCCCTGAACCCCCACCATGTACATGCCATAGAGACATAGATTAACAACACACATACACAAACACACACACAAGCACATACATAGTTGAACCTCACACATACACACACACACACATGCACACACGCATAGATAGACCACACGCAAACACATGTTTTCTAGCATTGGATGTTCATAATGGGCTTTTTGATAGACATCCATAAATGCATTTGGAAATAATTCATGACACATTTATTTGATGTACGGTTTTCTTGCTTCCCTGTACCTCATGTGAAGCATTCTGGTCGGCATGTGGCTCACACTATCCGAAGCGTCACGCACTGGATTACACAGATGTGTGTCCAAGTAAGGCAGGTATCCCCAGGTAATATATTTAATCTGTACTGCCTATGGTGCTGACTGGGACTCAGAACTGGAGTGATTGCAGACTGTATGCACCGGTGTCTTCATGTTTGAACGCTTGAGTAATTTTAGCCTTTTGGACCCTTTGGATTTCCTTTGTGCAAATACTAAACTTATCTATTATCATGAAGGTGATTCTGATCCTAGAACAGAGTAGGAACTCTTTATAAATACGGCTCTGATCTAGGATCAGTTTGGCCTTTTAGGCAATAATGGGTAAGGTTAGGATACGAGCAATGGTCAAGCTGATCCTGGATCTGAACTTCTACTCCGAGAGGCTTTATCAGTATGGGCCCTGATGTCGCCGGTCCTGGGCGCTGCTAGTGGGAGGCCCACGCTCACTCTTTCTCTCTCTCTCTCTCTCTCTCAGCTTGGCGGGTTTGGCAGAAGAAGCTTGTGTGCAGTTTAGCAGAGTGAGTGCTGCTGCTACAAATGATAAGAGTGAGAAAGCAGGGCGCATGAGAGAGATACAGAAACAATAAGAGAGAACCCGTGGTGGGAGGAGGAGAAGGAGAAGACTTCAAGTTTTGTTTAATAGGTTTTTTTTTTTACTTGTTTCATCATGGTGCTGTTCAGAAGTGTGGCAAATGATGGCTCGGCTCCTTTAGCTACGTAATGCAACTGTGACTCATTCTCTCTCGGGTTATAAAATAAAGCGCTGCTACACCTGGAGAAGTGCTCAGGACGGACTGTGTGAAGGGTGCAGCTACGGTTGAGTTGATGTGTAGCGTAACGTAGCATGGGAAACAGGCTGGGGTCGAAGCAGGTGAACCCGCGCAAGCAAGCGCTCAACTCCCAAGCGATCCCTGTGTGCTGTTAAATCAGCGTTGCCACATTATGTTCTTATAAAAAGTAAAAGAAAAATATCACTGACTTCTTTAAGCTGCTGAAATTATTTCAGTTATAACCTTGAGCAGCTTTTGACCTTGTGTTTTGTTAACATTTTCAGATCGACAGGAATTTCAAAATAGCAGTGACGTTCGGTTAAAGAAATGACACTGCACATATCATGGCATTTAACAGTGCTGTAAGATTTAGAGACCCCATAATTCGAAAGCCATTATTCTCTGTGAAATTGCTGCTTCAGTGAACAACTGTCAGAGCCAAGGCTTCGTGGAGCGAAGAAAACTTTTGAAAAGCGGACAGACAGGTTCCAGAGTGCCAGTCAGCAGCATGTGTTGTGGATCTCAGGGTGCACGGAGGCTGGACTAAAGGAGAAGTCGACTCAAGTATTCTTCCTCCGTCCATCAGCCCAGTTAGCAGAACTTAGAACGTTTAAGGAGGTTAGTTTTGGTTCCCAGAATAGTTCATTTGTTTTCTGGGAGTTCTTATGTTTTCTTATGTAACGTTTCTTAACGGTCTCACAACGCTGCAGTAATGTTATATGAACCTTATTGTAGGTCACCTGAACATGTTCTTTTTTGGCAATAGGGGAATGTTCTGTGAACCCTTCTATAAACGTGACACAAAACTTTCTTAAATCACATTTTCCCGGAACATTGCTGGATCATCATCTTGGGAACGTTATGTAAGCAACATTCTAAAAACAAGAAGTAAAAAGTTCTTGCATCACATTTCTAGAACATTCCAGGAATGTTATTTTTGAACCCGTAGATAATGTTACTGAATGTTCTTAGAACGTTCCGGTAGGCTGGAAGGCGGGCTTGCCTGCTGCCTGCGGCCGGCCGTGAATTTGAGCCATGCGCTGTGTTCCGTTGGCGCTGCTAACTCGGTTTGTACCGCTAACTAAGTTTTGTATTAATGAGGATCAGGAGGAACAAGCAACGAGCAATGGCGGCTCTGATGCGCCTGTGTAACCCGTTAACTGACCAAAGTAGATTTACCCCCCTTCGGTAAAGGCAACACGAGAGAGAGTAGTAAAATCTATGGTGCTAAATATAAAAATCTGATTCATGGGATGGATCCAGATGATGAATATAAAACGCCTCTTGGCAGTTTCCAGCTCACTGGCTGTGACTAAACACCTAGCTTTATGGGGGAGACTGTTTAAAGTATGCCTACATACTCTGCAAAAGTAAAGAATAAAAAGGGATGTATAAAACACCAATATCTGTTCCAGGTTGTGAAATCGCTTCTCTCAAAAATAATACACTCCGGGGATCAGCATCTCACTGTCCTCAAAGGCTGAGAACTGCTGGTTCTCCTCCCTCCCTTTACCTGGGAGTCGGATGAAGAAAACAGTCTAGCCAATCAGTAGCACTAATGAACTGGGAGAAAAGAAAACCAGGGATTTGAGATTTGGATTTGAGAACCAGAGTTGATGATCCCTGAAATACTGGCTTAGTTATTTACCGGGATGTCAATGTAACTTAGAATTTAGTTCCTATAGACAAACTCACCCAGGGGATATGTTGAGCTGGGTGGTGGGGGCTGTGTTTTTTTGAGGTGAGTGAAATCACAGGTGCGGTTGCTTCCCCTGAGGACCAGAGGGGAAAGGGTTCACTTTAAAACAAGCCTTGAGCGCTTACTCACCTGACACCTAGCCCTAGGTTCAATCAACATTTCCAAACTTTAACGGACAAGCAAAGCTTTTATTCTGGATTGAAAACCATTATGTATGCCACCTTTAACACTACCTTCAAATTCATTCAAAGCTTAAAGCAGTATATCCTCAATCACCCTCTTATGTGATGTCATGCTGTAAGTTAATGTGATGATAATTGCTTTCATTTGTTACTGATAATTTGATACCATCACTGTTCTTCTTCTTCGGCTGAAACATTGTAAAGTTTCTGTGGACAGGAGTGCTTGCTAAATTGGTTAATGTAGTTCCTAGTTTTCCGATTAGTTTCTTTTTTAGCCATCACTAATCTGTGCCCATGAAGAAAAAACCTATCTCTTGTATTCGTTACTCATTAAAGTCAGTCAGAACAAATGCCAGCACTAGTGACCCTGTCAGCGGCCCTCGGTCATGGGCCACGTTCAGTCTTGACAAAATGTTGCATAACGTTTATTTAAACGGAAACAGTGGCATGTTGAACATCCTGTTGCAAACCGCGGGCGGACTGACGGATGTAGTATGGCGTGCTCCTATGGCATCTATGTACAAGTTATTTTACTGTATTTTGTTCTTTTTGCTCATCATAAGAATGATATACTTGATGTACACTCAGAATTATATAAAAATAATAATTGTAAAAATTAAAAAAAAAAAAAGATAATTAAAAAGTGAAGTCGTTCTTTGGGCTTTAAAGCGTAGGCCTACATAATTATTGATTCAGGCTACACCCCCGACACACCCACCAAATGGGAACAAACATACCTCAAAGCCTGTTACAAAACATTACGCACCGGAAACGTATCATTCAACATAGAAACCATAACAAAACGTTTTTCGATTGGCTGTGCCCATGCTGTTTTGGTGTCAGGGGTTCAGCGAAGAAGGATCCGTCTTTGGTCCAAGGCCTCTGATTGGTCGAGCAGCTCAGATGCTTGCCACGCTTGAGGCTTGTGGGAGAGAGGGTGAAAACAGCTGTTTAATCCCCGCTGTAAACCAAGCCAAAACACCACCCCCCCTGTCTGTTTCTAAACCCAATCGGAGTGGCATTTTAATGCGTGGGGACTAATTAAAACTTCAAAGGGTTAATAAACATAGACCTCCAACACACACTGGGCGTACTTGCTTATCTCTAATCAAGCTGATCAGTTTAGATGGAGGAATTGGCAGGGGTTCTGACTGTAAGTACGCCAAAGCATGTTAAAAGCGAAAAGTGTGTCTTGTTTATGGTCCTCATGTAGTTAAGTGCAAGTTCTTTACAGTTATGTTTATTGGCACTCTCTTTGGTTGTTAGAGAAATGGTGAGTATTTAAACATCCACATTGGTTCCCATAGCATCAACCTGAATAACCAGAACTCTCTTTGGGATAATAAGAAAATAAAAAATGAGAGCTGACATTGTTTGGACACAAATAGTCCTTTATAAAAGGGTGGGGTGGGGGTCTGTGTGTTTTAATATGTCAACCTTTAGTGACTAAATACAAAAATATTTATACAGTGGAGTGCAGAAATGTGGGTACCCCTGGTTTAAATGTCTGTTACAATTAATCTG
Organism: Conger conger; assembly: GCF_963514075.1. Classification (NCBI taxonomy): domain Eukaryota; kingdom Metazoa; phylum Chordata; class Actinopteri; order Anguilliformes; family Congridae; genus Conger; species Conger conger. The sequence continues at coordinate 34,224,667 of NC_083767.1, forward strand.
TATGTGATCGAAAGCAAACCTGAGTTCTAAATGGTACAGAGTTAAATATATATACACCTTTCTGCAAAGCAAATATTAAAGCAATATGCTTTTTATTTTAATTTGTTTATAGTTTATAAATTCGAGAAAAAGGAATCCCTTTTGGATTATTCTTTGTTACTTTAAAAAAAGATGATTGCTAAGGCCCAGACCCAGGTGATTTAAATGTTAGGGCTTCAGTGATTCAGGTGAGCATAATTCCAGGGCTAAACCTTTTATCCTGAAGTAACCCCATGCCTTCTAAAGTATCCAACTGCAGTGGCTGTTCTGTCTGATGTGAACAACCATGGGTTTCTGTAAACAGTTGTCCAAGGATTTCAGAATGAAGATGGTTCATTTCCACCCAGAAGTAGAAGGCTACTAAAACTCTCTCAATATTTCAAACTACCTATTTCCCCTGTCAGAAATTATTAGAAATTGGAAGATAAAAGGAACAGTTGAAGTCAAGGCAAGGTCTGGAAGACCAATAAATATTTCAGAGACCTGAGACCTGTTGAGAAATTCTCAGAAGAACCCACACATCACTGCAAAAGAGCTGCCAAAAATAGTGGCAAACACAAGTCTAGCTGTTCACAGGACAACAATACAATGCACTTTAAACAATACATGGCAGAGTTGCCAGAAAGAATGACCTCAACACAAAATGAAGCATCTTAAGAATGCAAAAGAACACAGTGAGAAGTCTGATGCCTTTGGAACAATGTGCATTGGACTGACGAAAGCAAACTGACTTTGAAATATCACGAAAGCGATATCCCTCGCAGGCAATGCAGATTAATGATGGCCACAGATTGTCCAAGCCCCATTATTTTTCAGAAGGGTCTTTGCACTGAAGTGTCCAAAACGAGAGTACTTATCTGGTGAAGGTAAGACCAGATAAGCCAATGACACTGAAGGTGTCTCCTCATTTATGAGTGGTCGGGCGTAGTTAAGGAGATATGCTAATGAAGGCAGCCTATCTTTTTTTTCATGCTCCTCTGTCATTGTTAGGTCTAATGGCGCTCCTTATCTCCCAAAATTTTTATCCTGTCACCAAGCGCTCTGTCTGGACAAAAACAAATCCCTCTAGAACAGAGATCTCAATCTCCAGTCATGCCGTGCAGCAGTAGTGGGGTTTCATCCAACCATTTTATAGAAAATTTTAATTTGTGCATAACAAAACCATCAAAAACATCAAAATATCCTTGTTACTCAGTGATTAACTCAGTCAGCTTGTTTCTTGGCTTGCTTGTTTTTATTTATTTATTTATTTTGGACTGTTTCAGTATGTATTACAGCATGATCGTTAATCAGTAGCTGATAAATTTGTACGATTACAGACCAAAAAGCAGATTTGACCCGCAGATCGGATACAGGTTAAGGGTTAAAAGTGAAGGGTGAGTGTAGCTCAACTGCCAGGGGAGTGCATTGTGGGAAATGTGCAGTGCTTCGGGAAATCCCAATGTCATGTGTTGGGGGGGATGGGTCTTCTCCTGTGTAATCTTGTTTATCCATGTGCACACAGTCGCGGACCCTGGAGTTTTTCTTTTGTCACAGGAACACGATAACGTTAGGCCACGCCGTGAGCCTGAGACTATCGCCCAACGGTCATGTCCATTCAGACCAGTGCTGTGACTGACAGTTGTATGTATGGGCGGGAGGGAAGTTGACTTTCCCCCGCCCCGGCGCTTGCAAAGATAGTGGAGAGGATGCGGGCGTAACCTTGCTTTGAGGAAGTGGCTCATGCTGACTCAGGACTACTGGATCAAGGTTATCTGCGTAATTACGCAGCGAGTTGACAGAGCGAAGGCTTTTCAAACTGACCTTTTTATTTTTCAGGAACACTTACAGAATGATTAAATCTGGGTAAATTGCGTACTCCAGAAGGGAGGTTATATTTCTTAATCATTATTCTCTATAAGTCCCTTTGCCAATGCTTATCTTGCTGTGCCTTTATGTCAACCTCTGTTCTGAACTAGCGGCCGGTTTTCCAAGCTAGGATACAGAACCTACCCCTGAGATAAGAGAGGAATTGTGACATGAACATTGTGACACTGAAATTCCACTTAACCCTACAGCTTCATACTGATTCAAATTCATGCTGTAGGCACAACTTGTGGTTGCCGTGGTCTCAGCTTTAATGTCCTACCATTTTTAGGTTTACCTGTATACAGTACATTCACACAATGGTATACAGTTTTGGCTGTCAACAACTGTACTTTTTTATTTTCAGCCAATGCATGTAAAAAATTGCACCTTGCAACATTTGCATTTTGATTGGTCCTTAATTTTCTACAGTTGAAGTAGATTTCGGTTTACTGGTTGTGTATTTTGTATTAAATAACCAAATCTTGTAAAATATCATCTTGCCATCAATAATATGAAAACTATTTTGAATTGCTTTGGCCATGTCTGAGCCTTCGCTGTAGAACTGGACTTAATAGAATTGGACCACACACCATAGATGTAAAGTGAACTGATTGTTCATTATACGTTTTCTGCATATGGTTACCAATTGCAGAGCAATATTTATTTGCTTTTCTTCACAGAGTGAGTTGAGCAGCTACTAAAACTAAATCACCAAAATGAGATCATGAAGAAAAAGTGTAACACTTGTTTTTACTTGTTTAAGTTCAACCTTAAGGAGAAATGTTGATTAAATGCAGGCCTTTGTCGGCCTAATATTCCACTGAGGTCATGTGCATGTAGTCATAGGTTCTGATGGAATGCCTGATAAAACAATTCAGTGAAATTCATTGAATTGCTGTATTTTTGTAAATGGTGGAATATGTACCTCTAGGTACGGTGATCAAAATTGTAATGTGCCCAGCATGACAGAAAAAATATTTCAGCATATTCTGTCTTAACACAGACCACAAATATGGCCCTATAGAAAGAAGTTAAGAAAAAAAGAGTGAAAAATGCTAATTTAGGTTTAGTCACGCTAGCTTAGCATCTTGCCATTGCATTGGCGGTCATGACGGATATAAACAGAAAGGCATGTTTCCTTCTCGAAATAAGTTTTAATTGTTTGTGAGGTGCAACTGATATCAAAGCTCAAAATCCCAGTGTAATTAAGCACGCTCTCCTTTCACTCATGACATGCACGCACACAGCCATGCAAACACAGACAGAAATGGACACAGAAGTTGTAGCCCTTGCCTTGCTATCCATTAGCTTACGGATCTAACAACCCCCATTCCCCTAGTCGAGTGAACCAATCACAACTTTCCCTCAGGTCTCGGGCTAATGTCACCTTCCGCATCCAAGCTTCAGTCACACGTTCCACATCTCTCTCTCATTCTCTCTTTCTCTCTCTCATTCTCACCCTCTCTCCCTTTTTCTCCTCAATATTGTATCGTGCAGCTGTTACTGAGTCAATTCTTCAGTCTTCAAGTATTGACATGAAATGAGAAATCACAATCCTTTGACTATCCGTGGACCAAAGACATACAGGGGTTTTCAACATTTCATCAGATCCAGGGATCATCATTTCATCAGATCCCATCATAAGTAAAAATGTGAAAAAGAGTTTTTATTAAAAAAGGTTTCATATTTTAAAATATTTTCCCAAATCTGTACCAAGTTAATGCATTTCAAGTCTGGCCAAGGACACCCTACAGTACCTTCAAGGGACCCCAGGGGCCCACAGACCCTCTGATTAAAACCCAGGGTCTAATAGGATTAGTTTGGAGTAGTTTGAGCTGTAAAGCCATCTGTGGAGTTATGTGGCGTTATCCCCTTTATACATGAGAACCGGGCTCCAGTAACTTTACTAAATCCACTATACAGTACTCTTCCTTCTGTTAATAAGGCCTCGTTTGTGTGTGTGTGTGTGTGTGTGTGTGTGCTTGCTTGCATAAGTGTGTGCATGCATGCATGTACTGTGTGTGTGTGTGTGTACATTCGTGCACTTGGGTGTATGTGTGTGTGTGTGTGTGTGTGTGTGTGTGTGTGTGTGTGTATGTGTGTGTGTGTGTATATATAAGTGTGTGTGTCCATTTATGCTGTGTGTGTATGCTTATGTGAATGTGGGTGTGTGTGACCTTTAAAAGTTGCTAGTTGTGCTTATTTTCTTTTTTGAGTCCTCTCACACTGCTTGTGCCAGTTACCGACCCTGGACTGTCTGCTCATGCTCTGCCTACTTCACTGTCAATCAAAATGACACTCACCCACAGAGGACATTTGACATTGCTTCCAAACACAACATCTTTGTGCTCACAGATTTTTATCTCTTTCATGTGTCCTCGTAAGACAACAATGGTCTCTATTCGTGACCAGAAAGTTTCTGAGATATCATAACCACAATGATAAAGCACAATGATAAGGGCAAAATGGTCACAAAGCCACCCGGAATGTCAAAGTGCGTCACCACAGACCTTATCGCCTCTTATTGTTTTGCTGGGCTCTTTATGATTGGCTTTGTGGGCTGTCCCCTTGTAGGATAATACAGAGGTGTTGACTCATTTGCCATTTTAAGAGAGTCAGGCATTACAGTGTTGTACCATCAAGCGTCATACGGAGCTGCTGCAATATGGGACCTGATCTATCTCTGGGAAAAGGCCGGGTGGCAGTGCACTATAATGGATTATGATTAAGGAAACCTGGCTTAACTCAGAGGTTGCCAGTTTGATTCCCAAACGGGGCACAGGAGTTGAGCAAAGATACTTGGCTGAAATTGCTTTGATAAAAAATGAATGTCATCGGTGCAGGTCACTCTGGATGAGAGCATCCGCTAAGTGCCGAATGTCAAAGTTAATGCGCACCATGGTGCCACAAGCCTTTTGCCTTGTGCACTGTGCTGTCTGTTGAACTAACTCATTTCTATGAGAAGGCAAGCTGTTCAAAATCCTGTCCTTGGTAGCCATACTCTTTTGTTTTACTTTCTCACAAAAAGGAGATCACTCTGTCTGATACTTCCTTTGACCGTTTTTTTACCTTTTTAACTAAGAAAATAAGAGCCCCTAGTTAAGAGCTCCACAGTTTCTGCACGTTTAACTCCAGTCCTGGAGGGCCACAGTTTCTGCAGGTTTAACTCCAGTCCTGGAGGGCTGCAGTGTCTGCAGGTTTAACTCCAGTCCTAGAGGGCAGCAGTGTCTGCAGGTTTAACTCCAGTCCTGGAGGGCCGCAGTGTCTGCAGGTTTAACTCCAGTCCTGGAGGGCCGCAGTGTCTGCAGGTTTAACTCCAGTCCTGGAGCATCTCAGTGACTGCAGGTTTAACTCCAGTCCTGGAGGGCTGCAGTGACTGCAGGTTTAACTCCAGTCCTGGAGGGGGCACTGTATCTGTTAACTCCAGCACCAGATTGGAATGTTTCAGCTTCAATGGTAGGGACACAGGACATAATAAAGTTACGTATCTGGTGGGTCTATAGAATCTGTGATGAAATTCAGTCAAACATGCATTAACATTAAATACAATAACCAATTTTGGAGTTTTGCCAATACATTTGTGTGTGCTTGGTCTCCTTTGACGATTCTAGATGTTCTCTCTTCTTATCTCACAACCACATTTAGTTCTTCCTAGGTGCTAATTAAGAGGTCAAGTTTTCAAGCTATGGAACTGGTAATAATGGTCTTATTAGTATTTAGACAGGCCCGGGCCCATGTACAAATGTATAAAAGCCTTTTTGCATTGATTGAGGGGCCTCAGCCCGTGTGCTGTTGTGTCCATGAGGCTATTGTACTGCCCGAACAAAATAAACAGATGCTGACTGCAGGTTTTAGAGAAAAACGAGTGGTAAGACATTTAATATGGGCAAAGCTCTGCTGCTTTCCTCTTAATCTAATGCTTTCCAGCACTGTTTTTAATTGCCCAACGCTAAAGTATTTCCTATGTGCGCACCACCCAGTCAAGCCTGTTGCCGCCTAATGATTGCTCCCTCTTAACTCCCTCCATTGTGTTACCACTGTTAAAGCCCGGTTTTTAAAATGTTGCATACACTAGATGTTTCCTGTTTTGGCAAGTTCCAATGGGAAGAGTTAATAACGAGTAGCGGCAACAACAACAAAAATGCTTCAAATTGACGGACAGTTGCTAACCGCCGGCTCTTGCCGTCCGCCTCAGAATGGGTAAGAGCACATTAACTAAAGTGGGTTTATTTATTTGTTTTTTTTCCTTCTGCTTAAGGGGACTTTGAACTTTGGGCCCCTTAAACAGATGACCCCCCCCCGTCGCACCCGGCCCCCATCACAGGCCACCACCATTGTATCCCGCCCCCATCGCAAACCGCCCTCACCATGTTCATCGGTTCCGACTGAAAACACTGCGATTTCACATCTGTGTTGGGGAAGAAGAAAAACGGGCTCCCTTGTTTCCTTTATTTTTGTTTGCCGATTCTGTGAGGACGAAATACCTGCCAAAATATGTCCTAGAGAAGCAGTCCGGTTTGGGTGGTGTTGGGGGAACATAATCTTGCGGTGCAGGAGAAGCGGTCTGAGCGAGTGTGCTTGTGCGATATAGCTCCCGCTCCGAGAATGTGCGACTTTGCTGAGCCTCGTCTGAGAGATTTTCCAAATTCCCAAGTAACCCATCTCTAATCTCTCTGCCAACCACACTTTGATGCCGTACAGGAACAAATTGCGGTATGTTTAAAAGAAACAGCGACAAAAATGTTAGATGAACAGTCTTAAGTACATTTAAATGTTATCCATTTAAAAAAACTAGGCCCCGGAGTGTTTTAAGTCTGCATTCACCCCTCATTCATCCTACCGCTCTCACACTGGAATTCAGCAGCAAAGCTTTTTTACCACAAATAACAGCATTTTCCTTACAGCACTTTACTCCTCAATTTAGTTTATTTGCAAGGGACAATGCACATGATATTGCCTAACATTTGAGGGTAAATGTCACCATTTCCTGGCCCTGACTAATCCATATCTAAATATTCATCTGCAGTTCCAAGGATTGGGTGAAGCTATCAAACCTTGGCCCATGTTCTGCTTCCTCCCTGCCCTGGCAGAAGGACAGGCGGCCGGTGGCCAGGCCGATATTTGGGAACGCAGGGCAGGGCAGTTCAAGCCATGGAAGAGAGCGTTGGACCCTCCGGGACCCTGGAATCCTGACTATTTCCACCAGAGAGAGAGGATAGAGTGATAGAGTGAGGAAGTCAGAGAGAGGACAGAGCGATAGAGTGAAGGAAGTCACAAAAAACAGATCTGGCAGTGGGACGAGTTTGGGTCAGATAACCTACCCCTGGTATTAATGTTCCAGAGGAGTGCATTCCCGCCTCCTGCAGACTGTGTTACGAGCTAGACCGGGTGGTGGTATCTGAGCCAAACTCGTGGACCTGAAAGCCATGTAGACAGAGCAGAAGTTCTCCCAGGCCTCTGGAGTGGGGGTGTCCAAAATACAGAAGTTCAGGATTTAACAATTTAGTTGCCATTTTCAGCTCAAGTAACATATAACATAGCTAAAAATCACCACTACAGCCAGAGATAAGTCAGACGTCTTTATGGTTGGTCAATATTAGCACATTACATGAAATGCTCCCTGCTGTCATGTGATTTACTTGAGTGGTCGCTCTTCCAGATGGGTGGTCAGAACAGACAGGGCTGCTTTTAAATTTGCCTCATGGATTCCTCCTCCCATCTCAGGGTGAGGCTTAAAGCCCTTTGGACTCGTTTCTCACTCAAGCAGAGAAAGAGGTTCGTCCAGGATTTTCCCCGTCATCACCTCTGACGATTTCCTCATGTACACAGAGCCTCTTCAGACACACTGCCCGAGTCAAGCACAAGTCTGACAAGCGTAGTGTAGTCTGGTAAAGTTCAATAACATGCTTCTGTGGCCCAGATTAGCACTGCTGTGTGTTATTACCACAGTCACTGTGGGGATTGGAGGAGAGAGGTGTGAAATGAATACTCACAGAGCATGACCTTTTTGCTGAAATGCGGTGATAAAAATAATCAAAGGTTTAAGAAATGAATGCCATTCAAATCAAGGTCCTCTTGTAGACATGCTTTTATTGTGTCAAGCACATATTGCCAATAAATGACTTGTGACTGCCGTAGTCTTGACTGCAGATCCTGTGCCTAGAAAGGGAAGCTACAGTTTATGGGAACGACATCCACTAAAATCGTTTTAGCCAACACTGAATTGGCAGGATTGCAACCTCCGATCGGACCCTGGCCGACACTATGATTTTTGGTCAAAAAAGGTTTACTCTACATATTACTAAAGCAAAGTTACAGAAGCCCAAACACAGTGAAAGGGAAAGCTGATTATTGTGGCTGATGCTGGTAGAAACACAATAAAGCCACAGCCACAACACCGTACAAATACAATTTCATATTTGTTGACAATATCATCGAAAATGAGCATTCTGCTTTGATTTTTCTAAGCTATGCCTAGGCAGTTTTCCAAAAAGGACATTTGGAGATTCCAAAAGGATGCATGGAAACAAAATGATATTATGGGTCTCCTGAGGTGTAATCCTGCATTTTGCTTACTAAACAAGTACTTATGTAGAAGTATGCAACAGCGAAATGGACAACAATGATAATTCCTCCAGAGAAATTCCAAGTAAACAATGGACATTCTATCAACGTTTCTCGGAGCTAGCGCATTTTAAGAATTTGAAACTATTATGCATTTGGTTAGCTGGATCCTTGCCATAAAAAGGACATTGACATGAGGTCCCCTCACACTTGTTTTGCCACCCACGTTACAAAATAAGGATCTGTTGTCGCATTGCCATCTTCAAATGACTTCTTAAGGTTACACAGATGGAACCGTGAGTTCTAACGCTTTCAAACTGTATATCCTGTTACCAAAGTGATTGAAAATTGCACCGTGAAAAAAGGAATGCATTGAAAATAAACCGCACCAGTCCAGCCCTGGTGAGACTTACGGGAACAGAACCTCACAGTCCTCAAGGGCAAAGAACTGCTCCCTCCACCCTCTGTTTACCTGGGAGTCAGGTGTGATGACAGTCTGGCCAATCAGTAGCACTAATTACCTGGGAAAAAAGAAAACCGGGGCGGGATTGGATTCTGGAGGGCTGTAGTTGGTGATCCCTGCTTTAAGGCTTTAAGACACAGATTAAGCCCTAGTCCTGGACTACATTCTATTATTAATGCAGATTCTCCATACTATTTAGTCTAGGACTAAGCTTCTTCTGTGTCTGTGAAACTGGTCCATTATCTTGCATTATACACTGGTACAGGTCTCCACAAAAAACCCCTCCCTCGAATTCCCTTCATCTTTTCTTTTCTTCACAGTTTCACCCAAAAAATGAGGAATCGGATTGATCTTTTACATTCAAATGCTTTTTGTTCCCTTTGTTTTGAATTCCCTTTTATTTTCACTTCGGCGTGCACGATATTGCCCGGGCTCACTTGCTGCAACAAAATCACAATGGCAGATACACCCAGCCTGCCTGTATATCTGTCATCTGCAGTGAAATACGATCTTCAATATTCAGAGCTGGCTGATAAAAGTGGCAGATGATATTAAAAGATGGAAAAAGGGGTCTGAATTTATTTCCTTGTAGAACCATTTGTGTTGCAGTCCCCCCTGAAAGACGAGTGAAACGTCTGGGGTTAAGGGTGGGCGTCCAGAAATTAAAAGACCCACTTCTCTGCATTTTATATTAATTGTGGAGATGTAACATCTGGAGCTGGCAGAACTACAGAAACATAGCCAAACGCTCAATTTGCCCCATAAAATGGCAAGTGCTTACAGTACATCGCCCCCAAAATAAATAATGAGAGGATATTAATTTTAAGGAGACTTTTGCCTGGTATGAACAGTTTGTTTTGAAATGAGGAAGGGATTGGCATTATTAATGGCTCAGAGTTGGAGGACCTTTTGGTAAATAAGTTAACTTTTTGCTCAGCTTTTCAGCATAATTTTTGAAAGTGTCTTTTTACAACCTCCTTCTTCTTCACACACTGTAGACTTCAGAGATGCAGACACACCAGGGGGGAGGAAGTTAACATGGTTCATTACATCAACCCCCCCTCCATTGCTAATTCTGCAACTGCTAGTCTGCAAAGACTGCCTGAAAAGTTTACGGTTTAATGGGAAAATCAAACCCTTGGATGGAGGCGGCGTATACAGTGACCTGGCTATGCTGCTGTGATGTCATGATGACATGGGAAAGACATGTTCAGCCTCTTCCTCAGTACGTATAGGGCGGCCTGTAGCGTAGTGGTTAAGGTACATGACTGGGACACACAAGGTCAGTGGTTCGATCCCAGGTGTAGCCACAATAAGATCCGCACAGCCGTTGGGCCCTTGAGCAAGGCCCTTAACCCTGCATTGCTCCAGGAGAGGATTTCTCTTGCTTAGTCTAATCAACTGTGCATCACTCTGGATAAGAGCTTGTGCCAAAATGCCATTAATGTAATCTATCCCTACTGCTGTTGAGTCCAGACAAGGTGTTGCTGTTCTGTACAGACAGGGTCCACCGTTGCTCTCCCACATTCACACTGAATGATGAACTGGTCACCCGCCTCTTTATAGCTGATATCAACAGGCCCATAAACACCATGGATTTAGCTGGTAAGGAACTGAGGCAGACAGGGTCAGGGATAGCACATGAGTAAGCCCTCTACGATTGGCCAGAATTCACTGTGGTCAGATACAGCAGAATGTTTTGGTCAGATCCAGCATTTCCATGTTTGGCATTGAAACAGAAATGCATACAGTAAAAGAAGATTGGCCAAATCTAAAAATCAATGGTATAATGGATTCTGCCAAAGCATCCTCAAAATCCAGAAATGGTTCCATGACAACAAATTCTATGTTCTGCAATGGCCATTTCAGGTGGCGGACCTCAATCCAATCGAAGACCTGTGAGCTGAACTGAAGAGGGCAGTTGATGCTTGTGCAAACACAAGCATGTAAAGAATATTGCAAGGATCTGCTAAGAGGAATGTTCCAAAATCTCCAAGTAAACCTTGTCAGGCATTATAAAAAAAGACTCCATGCTGTTCTCCTTGCCAGAGGTGGATGCGCCAAGTAGTAAACCAGGGGTGCCAATAATAATGAAACCTTCATTTTGGTGGAATTCATTTTGTGTTAATTGAATGTTCGATTTTGGTTGGTTCCATTGAAACATTTATAAAGCACAGTATTTTTCACGTTGGCATTTTTGAGTTTATCTCAATAATTATATTGCTCATTTTTAGTATCATATTTTCATACATTTTTTTGTGCATTACTTGTCATGGGTGCCAAAAATTCCAGAGTCCACTGTATATTTAACAAAAAACTGGCGGCCTCTAGAGGAATAGGGCTGAACTGCTAGGCTGGGAATGATATTGGCCATGTGTGACATCAGCGGACATGACATCTTCCAGAAGTCTGAACACAAAAAAAAAAACCTCATACCTTCCTTACACATTAAGAATCATAATACAAAAAGAGAATCACTGGGGGTTCATTGTAGCTCTGCCAATTTTTTTTATATAAGTCTTTATCCAATCAATGGCAATGGAGGCAGGCATTGCCAGCTGAGTGACGGTGTACTTCAAGCATAGCCGATGAGATCACACCCCCCTGCGTTTTTTTTGTCACTGTCCCAGCCAAGCATCTCAGCCCCCCTCCCTCAGCCCGCCACTGAGGGGTATTGTTTTCAAGCGGTAATCTAGAGCTCCCCTCCTTCACTCATCACCAAGCTGTGGAAACATAGTGCTGGGTGGTGGCAGGGGGTTGTGCCTGGGGATCTAGGCCTCATCCTCAGGGACGGGTGGTCATCTGCCCCCGGGGTGACGTTGCTGGGGATCACAGGAGCTGAGGGGTGTGCGGGGAACGAACAGGAACTGTGCCTGCTGGGCTGGTGAGAGGCTGTATTTGCCTTAGGTTTCGCTGAAGGGGAAAAAAAAGAAGAAAAAGAGAGTTGGAAGAGGAAAAAGGAAGCAAATTTGGGAAGGAGGGAGAATTTGGGAAGAACATTCTTGCCATGTGTTCTCGCAAGAACGCAAGGACAGACAGCATTGTTGTATGCATTTGAGATGCAGTGCATGCTTGTGACATGCGCGAGTGCTACTGCTACAAAACAGGCAGTAGCAGCCTGTCCTGACTGTCTCTACTCTCAAACTTGTGTCATTTCTTTGTAAAGCTGCTTTACAATGGTTTTGGGCATCATTTTCTTCCAATTGTAGACAAACTATAGCCTAGTTAAGACATTAAATTGAACCAAACGCCCCTTTCACCTGCTGTTCTTTAGCTAGCTAATGCTAGCTAATGCACGTAACCCACAAAATTTTAACTAGGTCTACGAGTCAGCATTAACTCTATGAGATAGCCAGGCCGGTACTATACATGTTTTTAGCTATCGGCTACATGTATGCTTAAAATTAGCTTATTATTTATAAATTTTTTACACTATATTATTATTATAATGCATATTTCTCACCTGATTTTTTTATTCTTAGAAATATTTTAGCAACATTTATTGCATAAATGAAGAAACCAAAAGATTGTCTCCTTGCCATCTGACTGCCCCCGATGCATCCTCGGATGAAGAACACATCCTGGCATTTTGTTTTCTTGTGTTCTTGACATTGGAACTGTTCTTGGGCAGTGAAAGATGATGTTGAAGAAGTTCATGAGAACACAAGAACAGACAAGAACAGATATTGGAGACACCCAGAGAGAAAAGGGTAGAGAGAGAGAGTGTGTAGGGGAGTATATCTGACTCGCTATCTGTGTAGAAAGGCGCCCGGATTTGCCCCACGGTCTGGGATAGATTCTGGACCTTGGTAGCGCCAACTGTGGCTGGTAGCTCCACAGGATGATTCGCGATTGGCGACCGCAACTGCCAGGGTATGGGAAGGTTCATTCAGGTTAGGGGGCGGCTAACAAGACTACTGTATAAAAGATCTTCCTCCAACTCTTGTCTGAGCATGCTTAGCTGTAGTCTGCGGTGTGAATAGAAGCGGCTGTCAGCCTGGCGTTGGGGTCCAGCACAAACAGAGCCATCCCTCCCACTATGCAGATCCGACACTGTGGCTAGGGCCCCCAGCTACAGCTACAGCTGCAGCAGCACTTCTTTCCAAGCAGAAGATTCAGCCGCCAATGTTTTGGAGGGGCGCTCAAATAATTTTTTTTTTTTACTTGATCCCCCAAAAGTCTAGGGATGGCTTTGAACATGAACATGTATGCGGTTGCAGATAATTGGACAATCCAATTTGGGGTGGGAATTGGATGTTTTCATCCCCAGGTTGGGTGCCAAATTTAAAAAAAGGAAAGAAAAAGAATGTGCAGGCGGGCATATCCCTGAAGCCACCTGGACTTATACAGGCAGTCCTCTCACAGAAAACATGAAAAGTAACTGCCCATCCCATCCCCCCCTCTTTCACATGTCCTGGAAACAGAGAGTGAATTCACCACTACAATTTCTGTAAAAACATAAAAAATATATAAATGAAAATTCAAATAGTATTAAATCTCTGCAATGTTTACTTGAGTAGCGGTAGTGCTGACACACCTGACAGGTTCCAATGAGATTTACTTCACACTTTCTGCTCGTAGTTACCCATAACCCTATAGGATGACTTGTTTATCTTATTCTGTTTTTCCCTTCACCCCGTAAAAAGCGTAAATGGCAGTCTTACAAAATAAAGCCCAACTTTAATCCCTATACCCTTGAAGAGTCATCCTCTGACGTGAGGGATACACTTGGGTGTTTTCTTTCACTGGGTTTCAAACCCAATATTTTATTTAAAAGCCCTTTGGTCTTTAAAGCTGCATGTGTTTTACATATTGACTTTCATATTACTTGTGATCTCTGTTTGGACAAACCAATTTTGATTCTTAAAATCCTGAGATAAATCTTTGTATCCATGCATTTCTTAAGTACATTTTCAATATTATTTAATGTCATTTAGAAGTTAGCCTGTGCAGGACATAACATTAAATCTCAGAGAATCTCTTTCATATCTACTGTATGTAATATTGGTATTACTAGACATGGTATCCTGTATTGAAATCAAATCAAATTGCAATTGAACTGAAAGTGAATTGAATCGAATCAAACGGGGAGATCATTGCCAATCCCCGGCCTTAGCAGCTACTATAGTTTTATCCCTATGAAAAAATGCCTCGATATTCAGGGGTGAGCAGATTCATGCAGCACAAAGGTTAGGAGTCCCTGATGGTTTTAAGCTTTTACGTCTTGTTTTAAGCTGGTTTGAATGGTTGAGCCATTCCAGGCAACAAGGTGGATGAGAAGCCAACCATCCGCTGGAGACCATAGGCTCATTCCAGTCGCTTATTTGGAATGAGCCCATGAGCAAGAGGGCCTTAACTCTGCATTGCTCCAGTAGGGGATTTTTCTCCGCTTATCTTTTACTTGCTCCTGACCCAGAAATCGGTGAAGGTCTGCCATCTTTAAGGACATTCCAACCCCTTAAAGGAGCTAGAAGCAGAAGTTAGGAACTTCCAATTTTTCTGATGTTTTCTTTGAGCAAGAAAACATCAGCACCTCCTTTGCGTGTTTTTTCGGAAAGTCTGACGTATAAATGATCGACCTTTCGATCCACCTCTCCCCATCTGCCACGTCTGTAACTGACGTGGCCTGGAACTGACGTTTGAAGGAGCCGGGACATTCCATTTGCCCAATTCGCATTCTCTTGATTTCCCCATCTTTACTTATTATTCTTCTCCCGATGGCCAAGAAAAGGAGAAAAGAAAAGGAAAAATAGGAAAAATACAAGGGATTGGAATGAGCTCCATGACCATCACCAAATTCCAGATGGCATCCAGCTAGATTCCATCCTAGGCTGGTAGCTGGAATTTCTGCCAGGGGGCTGAATGCATCTACTCATGGTACTGTACAACTTTGACAAAGAAAGAGGCTGGACTAGCTGCACCTGGTCCAAACACTTGCGATTTCCTGAAATGTTTGGGAGCACAATGTGCTAGCATTCAGTTCTGTTTCCTGTCCTTGGACACTTTTATTGCACCTGGCAGTCGTGTCTGCCGATGGATGCATTGTCACTGATGCACAAAACACTTTAAGCCACTTTAAAAGGCCACTAAAGTACACGTTCAGTGTGCAGTACCTCTCTGATTATTGAAATTCCCCATTTCCGTTGACATTGCCCGAAACCATAATTTCCAAAGACCTTTCTTTTAAAATTCCACATTATGACCACAGTCAGATACCAGCCGCAGTGATTCAGACGCATTGTCAATGCTAACACTTCGCACCCACAGAGCCTTTCGTCTCAGAGCCCAAAGAACTCAGGGAACTCTCACCTAGGTATATGGGAGCAGTGCTCCCTGTATCACAGATAGGCATGCCAGAGACATGCCAGGTTATGTGGCAGGTCAGGCTATCGGAGAGCACCGGGTGTGGGAGTGCAACATGTTTGATGCATGCCTAAGGCTTGAATAACCCAAGCTCCACCTCCACAGAGCTAATGTGATTGGTTACTTCCTGAAAGTGGGTGGGATTATCACTTTGAACTGTTTCCAGACGGGTCTACCAATCAAGTCAGTTATTTTTACCTGCGTTGGAGCGGCGGGCAGAAAGTCGGTCTTCTTTCCATCCGGCAGGCATTCCAGACGGGCGCCACCCTTTCGAATACCTGTCTGCAGCTGTCAATCTTGCCAGCAATCAGTCCTCTGGGCCAGCAATCAGACTCACTCCTCCCACAGCTCCCAGCATTCACCGTTCTGATGACACAAGGTGCTGAGAAACTCCAACAACAACTATAACACATCTCCCCTCCACATTTATATCCACAAATTTTACGTAACACGGGTTTAGAAGAATTCTGTTTTAGTCAATGGACTGGATGCACTTGTTCATTACATACTATACTTACATACAATACTTTAGCAAGCTAACAATGCCACGTACTGGACAAACAGTGTTTTGATAATGAATACAGTACATTAGGTTATATTAGGGTAGTTTATTATAACTCTCAGTGGAAACATATTTGTCATCAATGTGGCATAGAAGAGCTGTTCTTTATTTGAATTGCTCCTGGACCACGCCATCATCTCTCACAGCTTAAAATGAGAATAGAAATAGGTTTGTGTATAATAAAGTTTGGGAAAATGCCGGTCGTATTGTGGTTCGTATTCACCTTTCCTGACCACAGTTCTTCGCTAGATAATTGCATTGTGGGATATTTCTAGGGCCCTCAAAATGTGAGTAAAATGTTATTTTTGAATTCGGACACTAGAACAAAATGGCTGATGGCCAATCTAATTTGCTACCTAGTAAATTGGGAGCCATTTCAGACACAGCCTTAATCTTTCACATTAGAACAGTAAGTGTTGCGGAACTATTTCTCTAGAAATAGAGAAAAATGCTAATGTACCCATTGCTGGACTCTTTGTTTGAGCATTTAGACCTTGAAGGCACCCTTTTTTTTTAAACCTGTGTGCCGTATTATAAAGTTGACATCTAGAATGGTTTATACTAACTGCAGCCAAGCCAACCAACAGGCACTGCCAATATTTGATTTCACTTGAATTTGTTCTCTGGTTTGAAATATTGCCCTGCCACTTTCGTTTAGCCATACCGTGCCCACGTCCTTTCTCTTAATTGATTCTGAACACCTTGGAGTCATACCCTTTACAGATGAATAACAGATTTGGCCAAATGTTTATGCCCCCAAAAATAAGAGATTTGTTGATTTATGTTGATTCATGTATGTACAAAGAGCAATTAATTTTTCCATTGTCCAAAAAAGTGGAATATTTGCCAACCCTGGAGAGCCGCATGGTCTGCAGGGGTCCCCAACCTTGGTCCTGGAGAGCTGTATAGAGGTTTTTGTTGTTGTTCAGCCTTTAGCTGACCAATTAAAGCAAGCTGATTAAACTCTCATGGTTTCTGAATAAACTCTCTTGGTTTCTGATTGGTTACAGCCAAAATAGTTGTATCTTAAATTAAGCATTTTTGAGCAGCACCTTATGATGTACTGCTATGTCTAAGGTGAAAACAAAAAACTTGTGAATGAGGATTCCAGAGCCCTGGTTTCAGACCTGGCTCTAATTTTGTTATGCTTTACTGAGCTTGTCTGGTATATTGGAAGCAGGCAAGATCAATTGAACATAGAACATAGGTCTGGTGCGTTTGGATTTTTGTCTCAAAGTACGGTCCAACCCTGATCAGCAGGGGAACAAGCCTGCTCATTATCACATGGTTGAGAGTTCCCTAACCTTTGGCAAGGTAGTGGGAGACCTCTGACAGCATATTTTGGACCTGGTCCCAGGACATGCATGTCACAACTCACAAAATGTAGGGGCACTCAATTTCAAAGGGACACCAAGTGCTCTGTAACTGCTTCCCCCATATCAGATCTCTGTAAAGTGAATGAAGTCTACAGACACACAAGAAGGGGCAAGAGAGTAATATCCTTAACGTGTATCTGTGTGTATGTGTGTATGTGCGTGTGTGGGAGAGAGAGAGAGAGAGAGAGAGAGATAATTTCTGGGTGAGTCAGAGTGTATTTGTGCATGTGTGTGTAAGAGAGATACTGTAATAGTATAACTATCAGTCCATAAGGGATGCTAATAAACTATCTCAGAGGTGCTTTAACAGCTTATTTCTGTATTAGTCAAGCAGTGTAATGTACAGCAGGAATGCAAAAGTGTGCCAGTCCAAACACCCCAAATGGCCAATTTACCCCTATATGTGACCAGCATCCTAGTGGGCCTTGCTTGGGAGGAGACGGGTGTATTTCGGATGTTGTTTCTCACCTGCACCCTCCGTCCAATAAACACATTTGTAATTGGAACTGTCTGGGAGGGCGGGGCACGGATGCCACAGTCGTGAGAACAACAAGTTTGGGGGGTGAGTCACACGCCCTTCCTGGAGAGGAGGGGGCACGCGTGATTCTCGGGAGGTTTTTTCGGGGAGGTGGTGAGGTGGCGATGTGACGCGGACGTTACCCCTCCATCTGCTCGCCCCCGCTTTGACCCCTGTAATCCCCAAAAGTAAGGGGCAGCTCAAAAATACACCAGTAAACAAGGGCATTTTCTTTCTATGTCCTAGAGCACGGGATACCTACCACCCCTCCAGAAGCATTTTCTCACTCGCTTCCTGCTTTGTTTAAAATGGCATCCGTCAGCTGATGTTTATAGGTCACGGGAGAGCAGTCAAGGTGGGACTGTATTTGATTTCTGGTTTTTCCGTCTTTTAACTTCTTTTTAATCACGGTTTGATCTGCGTTCTGGCCTGTAAAGGGATGGGGCAGTAAATTCGAGGAAATTCATTACCGTTACATGGGAATGTTAAAAAAACATCTTTAAATGGTATTTGGCCTGAAAGGCGCTTAGGTAAGGCAGGTTCCCTCCCGTTTCCCAGAATATTAATAAACGTTTGTCTTGCTTTGTAAATCTGTCTGGCCTTTCTTTTCTTTTCTGAAATGTTATTTGGACATATTTTGTCTTTGACCGTGTTGGCATGTTTGCCTTGTAGAGCGTAGATCCTTCAGCCTGAGGTATGAGTCAGGCGCAGGGGAAATGGCGTGTAGCCATTTAATGTCTTTGCCCTGCATTCACAGAGGAGACGTGTCGAGCTTACTCTTCTCAATCCCCTCTTTTTTTTTTTTACAATTTTGCTAAATTAGACAAAAATATTGGCAATGAGGGAAGACAATTTGACTAATTTCAAGATTTGCCAATGAGGTAAGAATATTTCACTTGTCAAGCAAACAGTAACTTAACCCCTGTGTTGTCTTAAGGGCCAAAAATCACCCGCCACTGTTTAACAGCAGTGAAAACTCCCTAAATTATCTTTTTTCAGCTTGACATTTGATGACAAAGTTTGTGATGAGTTGTTGATTTGAAATCAAAGGTTGTTGATTTGGGGTTTAAAATTCAATTAAGCAGCTTTATTTTAGGGGTTTAGTGAAGGCGGGACATTTTTTAACCTTCGGAGAAGGGGAGTATACAGAATGTTAAGACTACACAAGGGTTAAAACAAACTAGTTGTAGAGGCGTCTTAACGGAGCCAAATCGCCTCTACATGGGTGTTCCTTAACAAAATGGAGTCATGCGCGTTTAAAATAAACGTTCATTTATTGCCTCCAAAAATATATTTGCAAGAAGCATTAGCCATTGCTACTGCCGTTGAAAACCTATTTGCTCCCAGCAGGCACCCCGTTTCCTGTTCTTATATATTCTACAAATCAATTCGAACACAAGGGGGCAATGACAACATAAATAAGTCAAAATAAAGCAAATATCATCATAATCAAATCAAACCAATCCATATTATTAAGAATTCAAAATTAATATTATGGAATAAACAAAACTAGCATGTAGGCCTAAATGGCTCCTGCACTAGTACAAGACTTAAACTCTTGTTAAGACTGTAATTTTTAGCAGTGTGCTCACATGAAAGAAACCCCAGCATGGATGTCTATGGGCGAGGCGAAGCCCTTTGAGAGGTGGGGCGGAGTGATTTCTCTGGACTGTCCCACGCTGAGTTGGTCTGTGGTTTGGCCAGTGTACAGTGTGGGCATTTCTGGCAGTGTTTTTCAGGGCAGGGGGGTCTGTATCCCTACATCAGGGGTTCCCAAACTTTTTTCTGATGTGACCCCAAATGAATGTTCACAAACTTGCACTACCCCAACACCCCACCCACACACATCTTGTGCCTAACAACACCCTTTATTCGCTACTATACTGAAAATATACCACAACCTCTCCTGCCTCATGACAGTTGGGTTGTTGTAATGTTAAACATGTAGTGACCTACATTCACATATATAAAAGGACATTTTATCTTCATAAAGATTTTCAGATGACCCCATCCTGAGATCGAGCGAGCCAACATGGGGGTCCCGACCCACAGTTTTGGAACCCCTGCCCTACATGCTTTGGGGCATTGTGTGATCAATACGCCCTATTGTCCGTGGGTCTGCGTGTGCACCATGACCCCAAACGTTGCCATCTGTGATCCATCGGGACGCCCTCCGGAGATGTGCAGCTGCCTTTGTGGATCGGGTTTTGGGTTTACGGATAAGGGCCAGGATCTTGGGGACGTGTAATTGTCCTCCTTGCCAATGTCAAATGGCTTAACCCTGACATCAGTGCTAGCGCTAGCAACCCCCATCCCCTCCTCCACCCCCCCGTTTCAGTTTACCGGCACGAAAAGAGCTTAACCCTGGCATCACCGTGAATGCTGGTACTATCGTTTCACCTTACCGTTGGATCAGTTCTGGATTACCTCAGATACAATTGCCTTTACAAATGAGCACTGATGCTACTATTACTAATACTACTGCTGCGACTTCTACTACTACCCCTGACTTATTCTGTCAACAGGTTTTTCTGAAGTGCAATTCATGAATACTACATTTCCGAATGCGGTGTGTGTACAGTGCATTCCATAATAAATATAGCATGACTGAAAACAGCATCTACAGAACGGTATGCTCTGATTGGTTGAGCCAGCCAGACAAACTCTGCAGATATCATGAGGGGAAGAGCGTTGTAAACAGTTGTCGTTGTGTGTCAAAGGGCGGCAGTGTCTTACAGTGTAGGGGTTAAAGGCTTACGGCTGTTAAAGTAAAAAACCTGTGGGTTCAAGACCACTGCCATTGGTATCTTTAATCAGAGTGATTAAGCTGAATTGTTTAATTAAAATGCCATTGTGTGAATGGCGCTTATTTAAAAATGTCCCTGCGGATGGGAGTGTCCAATGCATATTAAATATGGTGTGTGTTATCAGTGTCCATTGGAAAGGTGCATGCCCCTGTCCAGCGATAAGGGCAGTCGGTCAGTGTTACTATCACAGATCAGTTCTGTGGTTTCCATGCACCTGCTGGCAACTCCACCACATCACATCACATGACTGATTCACCCCTCTGATCATTTCAGGTAACACCACCTCCTTTAGGAACAATATGTATTGACTTGATTTCCTGGTCTTCACAAGACCCATATACATATATGTATCTGAAATGTCGCCGATGAAATGTTGGAAAATAAATAAATAAATTCACTCCTGAAGATCCCCGAACACTTTTCAAAGAAATGCAGTACTAACCGAAATGTGCAGTCTCCCTTAAAGGAAAACGCCAACATTTTGGAAAATATACCGTTTTTCCGACTTACCCGGACTTTCATTTTTGTGCATTCCCTGGCTCAGTGTCCATGTTAGCAAAACATGTTAGCTTAGCATAAAGACTTGAAGCCTATTGGAGTCACATCTCAATTCCTGCATGTGTATTTCAAATACACGACACCTTTTGTAAAAAAGACAGCTTTGGAGCTGCTGTAAGGTGTATTTCTTCACTTTGAAGGAGGTAGGCTACTGACTCCGATAGGCTTGAAGTCTTTACGCTAACATGGAAATTGAGCCAGTGAATGCACAAAAATAAAAATACAATCTCATCAAGCCTGGGTAAGTTGGAAAAAGGGTATAGTTTCCAAAATATTGGTGTTTTCCTTTAAAGATCTTGTCCTGAATATTGGTTAAAATGATCTCCACAAAATGCTGGCTGTATGAATATCTGAAATGCTTTAAATATTTCACATAAATATGTGACCCAGGTTCGTTCTTCACCCTGACCCTGGCTCACACACGTCCCTCCCCCAAAACCTAAATCATCCCCCGGGTTCTGCAGCCCAGCATTGAGAATCGCTCTCTTCCTTATGCGGCTGATAGCCGTTCAAAAACAGCTATGCACCTGTCTCTGCCTTGGCTATTCCACAGACCTTACAACAACTGCCACTCGAGTGTTATCCTGGGCCTAAGAGGGGATCAGGAGAGACTGTCACTGAACCCTCTTAAACCATTGGTGCTTGGCTCTGAGTTCATCCTCCTGTGAAATGGAAATGGCTTTGAAAATGTGTGGTTTGTGTGTGCCTGTCTGTTCGCGTGTGTGTGTGTGTGTGTGTGTGTGTGTGCCTGCATGTGTCTGTGTGTGTGTTTGTCTGTCCATGTGTATGCAAGGGAGTATGTGCTTGTCTTTTATTCAGAAAAAGATGAGAGAGCTTCAAAGGAACCTTGCCACAGTTTCACATGCACAGAGTTTAATATGTGAATTTGTGCTTTTGCTTTGAAAGCATATGAATCCTTATTTTAAATTCAGTGTTAGGTCAATTATGTTTTTCAGTACCAAGGTAACCCTGCTAGCTTATTTGGAGACTTTATCTGTTTGTTCACATTTCCGTCTTAAAGCTGTGCTGCTTATGGTGGTTTAACTCTCTGAAGAACATTTTTGAAAAGCTGCAAAGAAAAAAGACAGAGGAGACCAGGCCTTGGCTTTTAAAAAACTTAGTAGAGAAAAACTTCAGTTGAATAAAGCAGCTAGTAGGGCATTGGGGACACATCAAAAATTCTAAAAGAAAGTTAAATATAGTGCTCAAAGTGATGTGATTTGTTCAAAGTTTGATACTTATTCAGCTTGATGAATTCCTTGAACAAAATACTTCCCTTCTGAAGCTATTTCAGCTTTCTGTCATTTTGCATGCTTCATCAGCAGTCTAATAAGAGCTGTCATGTAAAAGCCGACTTTATTCCATAATAAGACCCAACTCTGCATCATTCCTTCCTTCTATCCACCCCCAGAACTTTTCTCTTCTTAGTTATTTTAGTGTTTAAGATTGTAATAGCTAGCTTTATGGTTTAATATGGCTGTTAGCGTTATGAATCTTTCATATTGTTATGAATCTACAGTGGCTTCAGAAAGCATTCAGGCCCCTTCACGTGTTGTAGATCAATCTACACTCAATAACCCATAATGACAAAGTGAAAACACATTTTTAGAAATTATTGCAAATCACGAACTGAAATCATTTACATAAGTATTCAGACCCTTAATTCAGTACTTTGTAGAGGCCCCTTTGGCAGTAATTACTGCTTTCAGTCTTCTTGGATAAGTCTCTACAAGCTTTGCACACCTGGAATTGGGCAGTTTATCCCATTCTTCCTAGCAGGTCCTCTCAGATTGGATGGGAAATGTCTGTGATCTGTCATCTTCAGGTCTCTCCACAGGTGTTCTATGGGGTTTAAGTATGAGATTAAGTTGGGTCAGTCAAGAACGGTCAGAGACTTCTCGAAAGGTGAACCGTCACCCCATACTGACGTTGTATGCACTCTGGAGCAGATTTTCTTCAAGGACCTCTCTGTATTTGGCTGCATTCATCCTTCCCTCAATTCTGACCAGTCTCCCTGTCCCTGCCACTGAGAAGAAACCCCATAGCATGATGCTGCCACCACCATGCTTCACCGTAGGGATGGTATTAACCAGGTGATGAGCAGTGCCTGGTGTTTTCCTGACAATGTGCTTGGAGTTCTGCCAGATTTTTGTCTAATCAGACCAGAGGATCTTTATCCTCATGCTCTCAGAGTCCTTTAAATGCCAAATTCTGTCTGGCCACTCTACCAAATATGACTGATTTATGGAGTGCTGCTTAGATGGTTGTCCTTCTGGCAGGTTCTACCATCTCTGCAGAGGACTTCTGAAGCTCTGTTAGAGTGACTGTTGGGTTCTTAGACACCTCCCTGACCAAAGCCCAGTTACTTGCCCAGTTACACAGTTTGGCCGGACGGCCAACTCTAGTTTGGTCTCAAACTTCTACATTTAACAATTATTGAGACCACCATGCTCCTGGGAACACACAGAGCTTTAGAAATAATTGTATACCCTTGCCCAGATCTTTGCCACTCCACAGTTATATTGCACAGGTCTACAGAGAGTTCCTTTGACGCATGGCTTGGTTTTTGTCCTGACAGGCAGTGGGAATTGTTGGACCTTATATACACAGGTGTGTACCTTTCAGGACTATATCCAATCAATTGCCACTGGTGGACTCAAATCAAGTTGAAGACACATCTCACGGATAATTAAAGCGAACAGGGTGCACCTGACCACAATTTGTGCCCACAGGAAAGGGTCTGAATACTTACTATGTAAATGAGAGATTTCAGTTTTTTTATGAATTTGCAAAATTTCTAAAAACATGTTTCCACTCATTATGGTTTATTGAGTGCAGATTGGTGGGCAAAAATGGCAATTTCATCCATTTAAAATTAAATCTACAAATCTAGTGGTGAGGTGGGTATGTGTGAGCGTGTATGTGCCGTGTACAAGTGATGCCCTTTCACATATTCTTTTCTGAATCAAATAACTTCTAGAATTGTCCCTAGATGCATTTACAGAGCAGTCCCTATGTATTTGGAAAGTTTCTATGTCTTTGTACAATTTCTGTTCCCTCAAATTAACTGGGACAGTCCGCAATGAACCTCACATTTATTTCAAATCCAATGTGCTGAACTACAGAAGCCAAAGGAACAGAAATTGTGCCAACTGTCCAAATACATACGGAATGCACTGTATTTTCTCCTTCATTGTAAATCACTGTGGATAAGAGCTTTAGCTAAATGAGAAGAAGGTAATAACATAATACCGTAGCACAGGGGTCGGCAACCCTGGTCCTGGAGAGCCGCAGGGTGTGCTGGCTTTCGTCTCCACCTTAAAATAAGCAACCGATTCAGACCCAAGAAACCAGGTGAGGTGAGTTAAATGTGTAATCAACGGCTTTCATTGATCAATTAATGCCAAGTAACAACGAAAGCCAGCACACCCTGCGGCTCTCCAGGACCAGGGTTGCCGACCCCTGCCGTAGCGCATGCCGGTCCCCCACCCTCACCCCCCACCCCCGCTTCATAATTTTCGGGGGTTAATTTTGCAGCCTGGGACTACATGGACACGCCCGCGGGACCTCCGGTGCGCGCGGCTCATGTTCGCCCCGTCGTGTCTTTGGATAGCGGAGGCTCAGTCACATGGGCGACGGCCAACGAGGCGAGGGCAGCTGCTGTCGGCTTATTGCCTTGTACGACCCGTCCCAAAAGCGTGCCAGCAAGGCCCCCTTTACCCACTTTAGGCACTCTCTCTCTGCCCTCCTTTCGCACTCAAACCCCCCACAACACACAGACATAGTCAAATGGCCCTCTGCCAAGCTACATTTTGACAGTGATGAAGTGATGAGACTTTGACGCTTTTCAGGGTTTCCAATGTACAATGTCTACATATGGTTCATGCTATTTTCAAGCACACATAGACTCAAGGATTCACATCTTTGGGCTTACACAACATTTTCAAAAACAAGATAACAGATGATATTGCTGGACAATGAAACACAGGCCAAAATTACGCTGAAGGCATCGAGGAGCCTTGCTTTGGAATATGCCGTGTTTAGTTTGCATTGTATTGAAACGTATTGGTGAAAGCGTATTATAAATTGGCATTATTTATTTCGATATCAATAATTTCGTACGGTAGGCAGACACGTCTCACAGCCGTGAGTAGGGTTTCTATCCCTAATAATGGTGGATTTGTCACCCACAGGAAGGGAAGGGTCTCATCGTCCCCGGCGACATGTAACCGGCACGCCATTCATGTCGCCCCCAGCAGGAAGCAGTCGGTGGTCGGCGTGACCCTTTTTGTCCTCTGCCCTTGTTATTATGGCAGGAAAAAGCTTCCGTGTAATTCTCCTCCTTCCTGAGGCTCTGTGGACCTACAGCCTGCCATGAGTAATCATGCGATGTGTACTGCAGTCCAGACCTGGGTCAAATGCATTATTCAAATACTGTAACTCTTTCCATTCCGGGAAACTTTGAAAACAAACCCGCAGCTAACACAAAACATTCACACAATGTAGCTGCCACAGAGTGGCAATGTTATGACATTGGCAGAACATTCTGGTAACACTGTGTGGACATTTTGTGTTGGCTGGGCCTACAGGTATCTGGGAATTTTCAGCTTCTTGTATTCCCAAAATTGTATAGTTGTATGAGCTGTACACACTTTATAACCGCTTGGAGAATGTGTCTCTATTAAATCAACATGATAATTGAGAGCAACCTGTACTGTTCTTATATTGAGTGTGTGTGTATGTCTTATTGTCTGTCCCTAACTGGGGACAGAAAACTATTTTAAGCCAGGGGCTCATTCCAATCACTTATTTTTCTCCACTTTTTTCCTTTCCTTGGTCCTGACCCGGAAACCAATCGAAGTCCACCGTTTTTAAGGACATTCCAACCCATTAAATGTTCCTTCTAGGAGGTAGAAGTATAAGATAGAAACTCCCAATCTTTCCTTTGAGCTAGAAAACATGAGCACATCCTTTTGAGGCAAATGATGAGAGACAGGGTGGAGCCAATAAATAGTTGGCGTTAACATGGGGGCAGCCTGTTGCCTAGTGGTTAAGGTACATGACTGGGACCTGCAAGGACGGTGGCTTTGGATAAAAGCGTCAGCTAAATGACGCGTAATGTAATGTTAACCATATTGGTGGTGCTAAAATATGTATACCACCATGAACGCTCTGATCCAAACCAATCGCAGCATTCTGCTTTGAAGAGCAGCCCCTTGTGATCAGGACAGTGTGTAGTCCCTTATTTTTCTTCTTCAGTCCCAGGGCTGCAGATAATATGAGGAGAGTGGGAACTGCTGCTATTTGCTGCCTGAAAAATCAAACGATTGTCTCAGAGAAGGGGAGTCAAATGTTCACAGAAACCACCATGCTCAAAAACACGGGTGATGCATGAGCGCAATGTTATTCCTCAATGAGCTGTGCGATTGTTCCACAGACTCAGAAAATGATTGAAGTTTAAACTCATTTTTTAAAATTAATATATTATCATTGTGAGGATATAAAAAATACACATGACACTGATGTTGGCCCGGAGGCCAAAATGGCTGTTTTATCGCTCCCATGCTGAAAATAAATGAATTTTGAAGGCAAGTTTTAATCCACTTTTTCCCCTGATGGTTTGGACCTATCGCACAGTTCAAAAATGTTTTGTGATGAAAGCAAGCTCTCACAGCTAGCTTGTGGGATTCAGTTAGACACCCCAGGATTTGAGAGCAGCTTGCCTGCCCTGGTGGTTACTGGAGGTATTGCAGCCTATGAAACCTCTGGTGCCAAAACTATTTACAGTGACAAAATTACTCTATTTTGGACTGTACTTTTAAGTTGCAAAATTGATTTGCACTGAAATAGTTACCCTTCAGGGGCCAATTCGTTTTTATGTGCCACGCAGTGTGCATGCTCTGCTACCAGAAAGTAAAACATGGAGGCCTCCAGGTAAACCCCATAGTAAAACATGGAGGCCTCCAGGTAAACCCCATAGTAAAACATGGAGGCCTCCAGGTAAACCCCATAGTAAAACATGGAGGGCTCCAGGTATTGACTTCTGGTGCCATTGAGCTGCTTACATAGGAATCTATAGAATCGGTAAGCGGCAGCTGTCTATGGTTCTTGTATATCTCGATGGCTCAAACCCCCTGTTAGCTCTACATAGCCTGCAAGAAGGAAAATAAACAGAAAACTCATACCGGCACTTCACACTATTTCTCATATACCTTCTGTTATAAACCATTGTTCTGTAAACATGGGATACTGTAGTTTTATTGTATTGCTAAGTGCTTTGAATGCCTTTATGAGCAGCCCTGTACAAATTAAGTTTATTATTGTATTATACTATTACACTCAGTGAGTACTTTATTTGGTATTTATTAGACTTATGAAGTCTTCTGCTGCTGTAGCCTATCCATGTGTATGCTCATCTGAATACCACTGTTGTAATGTGTTTAATGTTTTTTGTGTTGCTGTCACCTTCCTGTCAGCTTTGACCAGTCTGGCCGTTCTCCTCTGAACGGTCTCATTAACAACAGACTGCAGAATTGCTGCTCACTGGATGTTTTTTGTTTTTCGCACAGTTCTCTACAAACTCTACAAACTCTAGAGACTGTTGTGTGTGAAAATCCCAGGAGATCAGCAGTTTCTGAGATACTCAAACCACCCTGTCTCCCCACCCTGGCCGACATAAAGTGCTGGATGTCCAATAATTTCCTGACCCTAAATGAGAAAAAAACAGAGGTTTTTTTTTTTACAGTGTCCTCCCGGCCCCCCTCGTCGATGCTCTTGGCCCCCTGGGTTCTAATCTCTCGACCTTGGTCAGAAACCTTGGAGTCATTTTTGACAGTGCTTTTAAATTAGAAAAGCAGGTTAGCACTGTCGTAAAAAACAGTTTTTATCACCTCAGACTCCTGGCCAAGACTAAAGCCTACCTCTCCCAGAAAGACCTGGAGAGGGTGATACACGCTTTCGTCACCACCCGCCTTGATTATTGTAATGCACTTTATGCAGGGATTGACCAGTCCCAGCTCCGCCGCTTACAACTAGTGCAAAATGCAGCTGCGCGCCTCCTTACGAGGACAAAGAAACATGACCACATCAGCCCAGCTCTGTCTGCATTACACTGGCTGCCCGTGCGTTTCCGCATTGATTTTAAATTAGCCTTGACCACTTTTAAAGCGCTGCATGGAACGGCCCCTCTCTATCTCTCCGAGATCCTGCACCGCCACACCCCCTCCAGATCCCTTAGATCAGCAGACCAGCTACTGTTGGTGGTGCCCAGAACTAGGCTGAAAACTAGGGGAGACAGAGCTTTCGTGGCTGCTGCGCCCAAGTTGTGAAATAGCCTCCCCCTCCACGTACGGGCCGCTCAGACCCTAGAGGTTTTTAAATCCCTTTTGAAAACCCACCTGTTCTCCCTGGCCTTCCCCCCCACGTAGCCATCCTTCTTTACTACTTTGTCCTCGTTCGGTCCCTGGCTTCTGTTGTTTTACTGTTTATTGTTTTTAATTGCTTTTAGCCCTTTTATTTTATTTTATTTTATTTTATTTTCTCTCCTTTTTTAATTATTATCATATATTGTTTTATATTGTATTCTATTTGGTACTGTTGCACTTTTATCTGCATTTATGCTCCTTATTTTTATTTTCCTCAATCTGTAAAGCACTTTGGTTTCAGCTGTTGCTGCATGTAAATGTGCTATACAAATAAAGTTGACTTGACTTTCCTTCATTCCACGGGCAAAGTCACTTTCTCCCCATTCTGACATTTGGTCTGAAAAACAGCCTAACTTCTTCACCACGTCTGCATGATTTTATTAAATTAGTTGCTGACACACGATTTGCTGATTACATATTTGCATTAACAAGCACGTTTATACCTAATTAAGTGGTCACTGAGTGTATATTGCAGTATTACATAGCACTATCTTTTTAAACATTTTAAAAATCTGAAGACATGCAAAATATTAGTTTAGTGATGTTTTTGTTGACAAGGCCACTGAAAAACTGAATGAATATGATGCATCGGAAAGTCCAGGGAAATGTTTATGCCTGAATTTATTCACAAAAAGTCTCAAAAGTGTTGAGGTTTATATGGGCTATGTGCCAGTGGAGGCTGCTGAGCTGAAAATTGAGGAGGCTGAAAACATCCCCTTAAACTAATTATTAGTCTTGCCCTGTTTTGAATCATTTTCCATGTTTGCCAATGATCTGAATAACCAATTGCCAGGGAAACACACAGCTTCTACCGTCACCCCATGTAAGGGAAAGTAAGTAGTAATTTCTATTTAGAAAAATATGTTTTATTCACTACCCTGTAAGCACACTTTGTCACTACAACATCTGCACAATGTCAATGATTCGGGGAGACATATAGCATACATGAAAAAGTCTACAATACCCTGTTAACTCCCAAAAAAGGCTATTTAACTTGAGCTTCAAAATTGTTTAGATGAGAAAATTTGATTTAATTTGATTCCGATTTTAGAATTTTGCCATGGATATTCTCTGAGCGTGAATGCAGAAAACAAAGAGTAGCTAAATGTATTTTGAATAACCTCGATTGAAATGTGCAAAATATTAGCTGAAGAGTTTTATTTCTGGTTTTACCTAATTGAGGAGAAGTGGCTACCAGAGTCTCACAAGTCTTTGGTCATGAGTCCAAGTCAAGTCTCAAGTCTTTGGTCACGAGTCCAAGTCAAGTCTCAAGCCTTTGGTCACAAGTTCAAGTCAAGTCTCAAGTCTTTGCTCACGAGTTCAAGTCAAGTCTCAAGTCTTTGGTCACGAGTCCAAGTCAAGTCTCAAGTCTTTGGTCACGAGTCCAAGTCAAGTCTCAAGTCTTTGGTCACGAGTCCAAGTCAAGTCTCAAGTCTTTGGTCACGAGTCCAAGTCAAGTCTCAAGCCTTTGGTCACAAGTTCAAGTCAAGTCTCAAGTCTTTGGTCACGAGTCCAAGTCAAGTCTCAAGTCTTTGGTCACGAGTCCAAGTCAAGTCTCAAGTCTTTGGTCACGAGTCCAAGTCAAGTCTCAAGTCTTTGGTCACGAGTCCAAGTCAAGTCTCAAGTCTCAAGTCTTTGGTCACGAGTCCAAGTCAAGTCTCAAGCCTTTGGTCACAAGTTCAAGTCAAGTCTCAAGTCTTTGGTCATGAGTCCAAGTCAAGTCTCAAGTCTTTGGTCACGAGTCCAAGTCAAGTCTCAAGTCTTTGGTCACGAGTCCAAGTCAAGTCTCAAGTCTTTGGTCACGAGTCCAAGTCAAGTCTCAAGCCTTTGGTCACAAGTTCAAGTCAAGTCTCAAGTCTTTGGTCACGAGTCCAAGTCAAGTCTCAAGTCTTTGGTCACGAGTCCAAGTCAAGTCTCAAGTCTTTGGTCACGAGTCCAAGTCAAGTCTCAAGTCTTTGGTCACGAGTCCAAGTCAAGTCTCAAGTCTCAAGTCTTTGGTCACGAGTCCAAGTCAAGTCTCAAGCCTTTGGTCACAAGTTCAAGTCAAGTCTCAAGTCTTTGGTCATGAGTTCAAGTCAAGTCTCAAGTCTTTGGTCACGAGTCCAAGTCAAGTCTCAAGTCTTTGGTCACAAATCCAAGTCAAGTCTCAAGTCTTTGGTCACGAGTCCAAGTCAAGTCTCAAGTCTTTGGTCACAAATCCAAGTCAAGTCTCAAGTCTCTTATGGTTGTAATGAGCGTTCTATCATCTGCTGCATGCCATCCGGACTGCTTAGAACACTGCATAGCTATATCAAGGAATTCAAAGCATGTACTGTATTATCATCACTCCTTTATCTATTAGCATACAGTATCAGCATTGATTAGTTGTTTGGTATGTGATCATTTTAAACAGGCTATTGCAATGCAATATGAAAAGTTATTTCAAAATGTCAGGTCCGGTAAGGTATCTAACTGGCAAGCATGCTGTTAGAGCTAAATTTATTAAAGGGGACCTATGCTTATTTCCACTCTCTATATTCATATTCATTCTGGGACTTCACTAGAGTAGCTTTTCATGATCCACAGATCAAAAAAAAGTCTTTAATTATATGTACAGAGCTCGAAATTGTGACTATTTCGCATATGCTCCCGAAATTTAATCTGTGCAACCTCGAAATATATCAGACTATGTCGAGTAGAAAAAACCTTCCGAAACCGAGCGTTCAGAGCAGGAGCTTTTTTTTTCTCTCACAGCGATACCGTTAACTATCATTTGTGTACCAAATGTTTTGAAATGCACAATTATACTGCACATATTACATATAATCGCTTAAAGAACCCCAAGATATCAATGAGCACAAAAGAGACGTTAATTGTTGCTTAGTAACGTTAGCCTGTTAGCAGTTTAGCACGCTCAACATTCCTCCAATGTTAAGTCAATGGAGGTCGTTTTTTAAAGCTTCATAGTTTAAAATGTATAAATCTAGAAAAAAAACCTGACCAGTATAGCTTATGGTGGCCACATGCCTAGCTTAAAAACTGTAGGAGATACGTCCGGAAGAACCAGGAATAATAATGATATGTAAAGATTATACCAATTTACCAATTAGGTTGCCAATTATAGTACTAAGATCTGGATGATATAACGTTAACTACCATTTTTTATGTGTAGCAACTAGCAAAATCCATCTGGAACCACCGGGTTCTGAGAGAAGAACTGGTTCTTCTAATAATGTTGCAGGCTATATCAATATTTTTTTTCTGAATATAGAGGGTGGCTAAAAATGGATATGGACTTACGAACGCTAATCTAATCACGTTAACCTCCCAGCTACTCTACTATCTTACGTTAGCGTGCTACTAGCTTTGTAGCTAGCTAATGAGGTTAACTTGATTAGATTGGCGTTCATTAGTCCATTTCTAAGATAGCTGATGCTGAGCTAAACATGTTTGTTAACCGTCAGGCCCTAACGTTAACTTCATTACCAAGTGACCTATCTGGGTGCGTTTTCAGGTGCCTGATAAAGTTGGATGTGGTCGATCCAGCATCCTTTATGTAGATCCCGCAGACTTTGCATTTAGCGATCCTTTTCTTTGGGCTTTGTGTCAAATTAGTATAGCCAAAGGCTATAACAAATGGTACAGCAGTAGCAGGAGTGCTCGCCATGGTGTCTTACAGTCATCTGTGGCCGTGGCGGCGCGCGCCAGATGCGTAAGGTTACATATGATGGAGGGAATGACATTCAGCTCATCAGACATTTCCTTAATGCGCCCAAAAAAAAGATTGTTCACGAGTCGCAAACCTCGAGTCCGAGTCAAGTCTCAAGTCTTTTGAGGACGAGACTCGAGTCAAGTCTCAAGTCACAGTGTGTGCGACTTGAGTCCAAGTCTCAAACTCGAGTCCCCATCTCTGGTGGCTACACATGATGGTATTGAATGCTTTGTGACTTCATTCTATTTTTGATCAAAGGACATTATTTAAAACAAGTCAAACCCAATAATGAGTTGAAGGAGCTGTTTACTGCCTCCTCGATGTTCAGCTTGGTAGCTGCCACTGGTGTGTGCTTAGTGGAAGACTGAATCCCTTACCTGCCTTGTTTATAAAAACCAGTCGGTAGCTTATGTGGCGAATGTGCTTTGTGAGGGAGTGACCCTGGACTGCTTCCTTCTGAAAGGTTGCACATTCTGCCACTGGGGCGGCAGCACTGAGGGCCAGAACGGAGTTGGGATTTGGCTGCGTTCAGTCAGAAGTACTGAGTTACACCAGCTGCCCAGTCCGCATTCGCTGGCCTGGGTCAGGTTTTGAGCACCAGGATGAGAGCCATTGGTGAGGTCACGTCCTCAGCAGGTGTCCTGGCCCACAATGCCTTGCACGCAAGGGCCGGTAATGTTTGGTTAGCGCTGGTTCAGAGCATAGCTGAGGGTTTGGGATTCTCTGCTGATATCAGTCAAATCTAGTCAAGGTGCTCTAGATTAGAACATCTGCTAAATGGCTAAAATGTACACACACCATGCGTAAAAGGCTGTCTCAGTCCCAAGGCCCGTTTCAGGAGTACCAGGACGAAAAATGTACAACACTGTTTGGGATCTTGTATGTGTTCTCTCACGAGGTGGGGCCTTTTTGAAGTCGCCTTTCACCTGGAGAGTGCCCCTGCATTTTTCCGGCATGTTCTATAGTGTAGGTGTGGGATAGGACAGGCTAATAACCCCCTCAGAATGTGGAGGAGGGAGACACCTGCAAGTTGCCTTAGATGCTTTCAGACTCCCTGCAACTGTCTACTGAAATAATTGTCTAAGCAGTTGTCCTTTGGTGAGGCACCTCGGAGCTAGTGCTTTTAGCCATTTGTTTTGTTAGATTCTTTTGCATACATTTTCTGTGTCTTATCTCTCTCTTTCTCTGATTTTTAATTACATGTGTTCACCAAGAACCTTTTGATTAGATGTCTGCCACTTGCCCCTCTGTTGTGCATAGCTTGGTTTGTATGTTTGGTATCATAGCAACTGTACAGAAAGCAAAGCTGTCATCATGGTCGCCTTTGATTCATGCCCCGCGTCTGATGAAAGGACAACATTGTCAGCATCCAAAGATCTGTGTGTGTGTGTGTGTGTGTGTGTGTGTTCTGAACAGTGTTTGTTTTGAATCTGCTAGGTGTGTGTGTGCTCTGTACAGGGATTGGACCTTCTCTGGAAAGAGTGTGTCTCCTGCATTGTCACCTCGTTCTTCTCTGTGAGGTGCATGTGTGTACTGGGCAGTGATAGGTTCCCTATGAGGTATGTGTGTTCAATACAGTGATTGGTTCTGCTCTCTGATGCAACAGTACAGTATGGTTATCATTTATATGTAACTTTTACACAATTTAATTGCACATGAACTGTCTCAAGAACAAGCAGGGATGTGATTGGTTTATAAAGGGTAGAAACTATCGCCACTTAGATAGATAGATAGATGCATTCATATAGCACTTTTCTCAGATAGAGTTACAGTGCTTACAGCACTTTACAGTGATGAGGGGGAAACTTGTCTCAACCACCACGAACGTGCAACCCCCCTGGGTAATGCAACATCAGCCATTTTGCACCAGAATGCTCACCACACATCAGCTGAGGTGGAGAAGGGTAGAACACTCACATGAAGTCTAAGACCGCTGCCAGCATACAGCCTCACATGCTCCTGCCAACCCCCAACAAGAAGCTGTCCAAGCCCCTGAGCTTGTCCCAGAATGTCTGTGGCCTTGCACAAGGGCAGGTGTTTCTCTTGGCTGCGTGGTGTCATAGTTCACTCCTGGCAAATACGTACGAGCCCCTCTACCCTGGCGCTAAGGTTGGGAGCGGCGAGGTCCGTTAGCACTAGCCTAGCATGTGGTCTCTGTCAGTATGCGTCGCTAAAATGTCAACCGCGCGAGCGCTGCATCAAGAACCGGCTGGATTCTGCTGTCTTCCTGCAAATCAGGGGCAGGTCTATTCGACCAGGGCAGGGTAGGGTAGGATCGCGGCTCAAAGCCGGAAAAGCGTAGGCCGCAGCATCTCTATTATGTCTCTGCAGCTGAATGAAGCCGGGTCGCTGAACGCCGCTGGGATATTCTATTCAGCCATACAAACGCTTTGCATTCAGCTCCGTGCCTCGGTTTAACTCAATGCACACAATGCAGCTTATTTCCCTCAGCTGGAAGAATAATTTACCTGAGCTTTTTCAATGCATGCATGTATGTTTAAATGCTGTTTGCGTGCAGGTAGATGTAAATGACTGGGAGCATATAAACAGGGCCGTCGCGTTTATCTTCCTCAACCTGAAGTTTTTCTTCAGTTTTTTAGCTGGCTACTGAAAAAGTACTCACCTTAGCTGTGATTGTCCAGGTCTGTGATCACTGTCATTTTGTTGGTGTTGGCTTTCTGATAACTCCCGAATCATCAAATTGTTATTGACTGGCGTTCAGCACCAGGTTAAACCAGGGGTTTGTAACTGTGGTCTAGGAAATCTGATTCACTTTCCCACCTTTTCCACAACCAGTTCAAACGAGGTGTCAATGTTTTGAAACACCTGGTAGCTGGTTGACAAGCTCATACCCAGCTAGACCAGCTTATGGCCAGCTTGACCAGTTACATTTTCAATCTGGCATAGCTGGATTTTACAGCAGGGAATTAAGTATTGATTAAAACAGTCAATTATGTGCTTATTACAAAATACACTTTGACTGCTGTCCTCAGGGCTAAATTATAGCTGTGCTGGTGACAGTTGATTTGAAGCCTATCTGTGGGTAAGGTTAGAATCTTTGAATCTTTGCCCAAAGTCTTTGTCCATGAATGTTGTGTAATGAATCTTGTATAATGAGTCAATGACTTGACCTCCTGAAGGCTGTTCCAAAGCTCTCTATCGATGCCTCCTCTCCACTCGGTCCACAGTGCCGAGTTGTGTCACAGTATCAAATGTTTTCAGGGGGGGGTGTTGGAGTGAGGAGTTGCAGGGGTAAGGGGGCAAGGAGCAGCTGCCAGCCCAGTTTCGGTGAGCGTTTGAAATGTCTGGCCCGTACCCGGCTTCCAGGATTCCAGCCGCTCGACCGCGACGGGAGTAAACAGGATATCGGCGGCGGCCATTATGGCATCAAGTATCACGTCCGCAGCGTTACTTTTTTAAAAGAGGGTGTACGGTGAGGTTTTTTCGGGCGCGGAGACGATGGCAGAGGGACAGCTCAACGCCGACAGGACAGCACTTATAACAGGCCTGAAGGTCATGCAGAGAGGAGTGGGTCTACTGACTGAGAGAAACCGGGAAATTTAGTTTTTTATTTCTTAAATGGTCTCGATAGCTTCAGATATCTTACCACAAGGAACTACACAGACAACTGATTACAGCCGTTCGATTGGCTGAACATAAACAATCAGTTCTCAGTTCATCCACCTGCTGAAGCACATATAGTAAACACATAAACACGTAAATAAAGTACAAAGACACGCCAGAGAGTCTAATTTCCACAGATCTGCAGTACGGCATGCCTGTTTTCTCCAGCCAGGAAGACGTGCCTTTGAACTTTCTAACACGATCAGAGAGAGGTCTCGATTTCAAACGCGTCGGGGGTTGTCAGCGCGTGGCCCTCCGAGGCTGTGATCAGACCGCTCTGGCTTTTCTGGGGGTCATCTTGTCACACAGACAGGGTGAGCTTTGACGTGTGACAGGACCCATTACGACCCGGGAGCATGTCCCAGAATGCTTTGCACCTGAGTCTTGGCACTGAGACACCATAGGTCAAATGTTCACAGCCTCCACCGTAGCCTGCAAATCTTCCTTGAGGACACATAACACCAGACCCCTCCCTCCATCCCCATCCTCCACCTCTCTCAGGCTACCCATCAGGCTGTGGGGCCCTGTTCAGGTTAAGATGATGACACAGATCTGTTTTGGCTACTCGGTGCGATATTGAGGCTTTAGCTAAAGTGGGTGCTGGGTGCCTGGCAAGGACCGGCTGTCTGCTTTCTGTCTGGAGCCAGACTATTATCACCCTCTTGGATTTTTATAAACATTATACATATTTATTCAGAGAACACCTACGGAGTTTCATAATCCTGCCTTGTCCTGAAATATTTCAGAGGAAATTTCTTTTTCTACTCATACTGCAGTTGTTCCACCCGCACACACCCACACACCTACATGTGCACACACACATAGAGCGGGCTCCAGAATTATTGATAAATATGCACAAAAAATGCATGTAAACTGAAAAATAATAGCTATTGACACACGCTTCATTGTTCAACATGTCTAAAGCAGTGTGCTTTATTGATGATACACACTTTAGATTTTCCCATTTGCTGATGGTTCATAAAGATATTTTGCATGCTTGTTTTCACGTTTTTATACTCTTGTGAAACAGGAGTTGTACTGCCAATTTCACTGAGCTTGATTTTATTTGCAATAATGTTTAGGGTGTTTTTCAGAAAGAAATAGATTACTAAATATAAAACATTGAAACATGAGAGTAAATGTATTGAAACAAAAGTATACAGCGTTCCCATATATATACGGACATAAAATATAAATCTTTATCCATGTTGATTTGGGCGGCCTGTAGCGTAGTGGTTAAGGTGAATGACTGGGTCACGCAAGGTCGGTGTCGGTTCTAATCCCGGTATAGCCACAATAAGATCCGCACAGCCGTTGGGCCCTTGAGCAAGGCCCTTAACCCTGCATTGCTCCAGGAGAGGATTGTCTCCTGCTTAGTCTAATCAACTGTACGTCGCTCTGGATAAGAGTGTCTGCCAAATGCCATTAATGTAATGTAATGTAATGTAATGATTGTTATATGCAGCCTTTTTTCTCCATTTCTATTAAGTGTGCCAATAATTCTGGAGCCCACTGTAGGTACATATTGTAGGCCTACGTATGCACCTACAGATACACACATGCATGCATGCATGCATACGCGTACACTCACACGCACATACACACACATGCTTACGTACATTCTGTACGTATGTACACACAAAAACACACACATGCACACACACACACACATGCACATGCTCACACCTACACACACAGGCATATACTGCACATACACACGTACAACAAACACACGTGCGCACACTCATACACCTGTTCGATTTTGCGGGATATTCAATTCTCCACCTGTGCTGTGGTCATATAACACTCCAAAATAGCCCCGCGTAGCCAGCCAATCGCAGCGCTCTGAGGACAAAGGCCGACGCCAGGGCAAAGTGCTCCCCGATGTCTGGGCGTGCTTGTTTGGGCCCCATGACATCATTCTACCAGAGTGCTTGTGATGATGGCAGTGTGGAGGGGGCTCTCTAGAGTACAGAGGGGGAGCTTGATGCCATTCAGAGGGAGGGAGGAACTGTAGCTGCAGCTTTTGGGGAGTATAGAGGGGCGTTTGATCAATGGTGATTCTGGAGGATTGGCTCAGGAGAAAGGGGCTTGTCTTTGGCTGAAAGGACGTGGTCATCGACCCTCCGCTCTGTCCGCGATGTCTGCTTGCCACGCCCGCCCCACAGGCAGCTGGCATGTGAGAGAACATGTGTTCCCATGGAGACGGGGTGCTCAGGCCCCCGAGTGCAAGCGTGGCTGGTGGTCTCGCTGCCCTCACCCACTCAGGAGGGAGGGAGGGAGGGGGGGGGGGGGTGAAGGGTCTCCTGGTGCAGCTGTCTCAGCCCCCAGCTGATATCAGATCATTTTAAAGTGTCCCCCAAGTGTGGAGTGGGTTACCCCCTCTACCCCTATCCCGATTCCTACCCCCTCCTTCTGTGAATGCAGTTTTATTTAGTATACAGTGTCTGCAGGTTTAACTCCAGTCCTGGAGGGCCGCAGTGTCTGCAGGTTTAACTCCTGTTCTGGAGCATCGCAGTGTCTGCAGGTTTAACTCCTGTTCTGGAGGGCCACAGTGTCTGCAGGTTTAACGCCAGTCCTGGTTTTTCTGGTTTTATTGTTATCAGCAGCCTGTTCTGGCCTTGGTAAAAAGGTACTCTTTGGTACTCTTTGGCCATCAAGTCACTTAAATTGAGCTCTTAAGCAGTGAAACACAGAAAGGTCAGCGCATGCTGTGGCCCAGTACTAGTGGTTGGCACCCCTGGTCTACAAGAATGTGCCATTTTTATTTAAAATGAAATATTACGCCGCACTGAATTTTTCAGACAGCGACATTGAATCTTGATAGAACTGAATGCAAGGCCTTAAGCAAGCGCAATCCGATGTAATTCTCGTCGCTGATAGAGAATAATTCCGGGCATGGCAGCACTGATAACACTATTAAGCCCCTGGAAAGCAGAACAGCTTATCCTGTGATGAGACATGTCATAAACAGTCATGACGGCGATCAGGGAAAAGAGAAGCAATTTGCATTGTTATTAGTTGTATTTCGCAACCGAAAAACAAGAATCCCAGCTGGCTCTGTCACACACCCATTCCTTAAACCCTAACTTCCATTTGTTGCTTAGCCATCACACGAGGCTGTGTTTAGTAATGATTTCCAAATGACTTCTTGCCATTTTCATTTTTTTTTTTAAGATTTGCCATTTTTGGGATAGATTTAATGTGGATGTGTTGTATCTGGCGAGATAAAGAAATATCCCTAAGATGAAAATAGTTTTCATTCCTCTTGCAAATATGCATACCCCCCCTTCTCCATTTTAGCAGGGAAAGTGTACCTCCACCATCACTAAAGGTCCATGAATTTATCGAAAAGCAGAGCGAGGCTCGGTTTAGATTTTGTTGGGAAAGGGGAACGTTTGCTGTTCCGAGAAATTCTATTTATTTTAAAAATGAGTGGAGAGAGGGGACGAGGGAGGGAGAGTGAGACATCCGTAAGTACCTACACTATTCGGTCCATATGGATGTAAATATGCTCAAATTCACAGTGCAGACTTCAGTGCACTCTCGGAATTACAGCCCTTTAAAATTGTAATTGAATGGTTGGAATTTATATAGCGCCTTTATCCAAAGCGCTGTACAATTGATGCTTCTCATTCACCCATTCACACACACACTGGCGATTGGCTGCCATGCAAGGCGCCGACCAGCTCGTCAGGAGTATTTGGGGGTTAGGTGTCTTGCTCAGGGGCACTTCGACACAGCCCAGGCGGGGATCGAACCAGCAACCCTCCGACTGCCAGACGACTGCTCTTACTGCCTGAGCCATGTCGCCCCCGTAATTCCTAGAGTGCACTGAATAGCCAAATAGTTGCGAACCTCACAGTAGATTGGGGAAAGGGTGAGTGAATTAGAGTAGATTCGGTTTGTGAATGAGTGAGAGACTGCGAGAGAGATGGAGAGAATTTGTGAATAAGTGAAAGATAAGGAGTTAGTGAGTGAGGGAATGAGTGTGAGAGAGAAAAGTCCCTTTCACAGCAGTAAATTTCCTCTCCTCTGATTCCGGTATTGATGGCCTCCATAATTTTCAGCGCTCGGTGGCAGCCTCCATCTGCAGAAGTGCGTTCACTGTTTACGGCCGGGCTAATGAAAAGCCACGTATTTCTTCCTCGCGCTGGCGGCTTTAGTATGCGTCTCTCCCCCGGTAGCGGCCTGCTGACAGGTCCCTGTCCCCCTCTTTCTGCTCTCGATTACATACGGGCACACACCCGCGCCCTGGCGTCACGTTGAGCTACTACGCTGCCACCGTTCTCCTTCCTAAAGCAGGGCTACAGCGGTTCTCCTGTTCCCCTCTCGCTGCAGGGAAACCGCCCCTCTCTTCCACTCTCCTCTGAGCGTCTAAGGCCCGGAGTTGTGTTGCTAGTGTGTGGTGAGCATTCTGGTACAAAATGGCGGCCGTGTATCACCATTGGTGGTGGTTGGGGTGAGTTTCCCACTCATTACTGTAAAGCGCATTGAGTGTCTAAGCG
Organism: Conger conger; assembly: GCF_963514075.1. Classification (NCBI taxonomy): domain Eukaryota; kingdom Metazoa; phylum Chordata; class Actinopteri; order Anguilliformes; family Congridae; genus Conger; species Conger conger. Next base: position 34,265,011 of record NC_083767.1, read on the forward strand.
CTATGTAAATGCAATGATCTGTCTATTTATCTATATATCTTTCTATCTTTCTTTCTTTCTGACTATCTGCCTATCGACAGGGTTCTTTTCTGTGAAGCTTGTAAGCTTGCCTACAGATTGTAGGTAAACAGCTACTTATTTTGACGGTCTGTCAGTGCCAGTTGAGAGAACTTTGTTGGGAAGTGTAGTTTTTTTGTCATGCCTCATAAGGAACCTTGTGAGGAAACCAGCAGAGATATGGAAATGGATACTCTGTGTTTTTGAATGATGGAATCATTCCTCCACCCAAAATCCAGTCCAAGGTATCATGAACCTTTTTTACAGTGAAAATGTATTGAAATATATTGCAAAACTTAAAATCATTTGTGTTTACAGGTATTGAGATATCAATGCGTGAAATGTATTTAAATAAAAAAATATTTTCAAGAGGTCATGTAATTACAATATATTGCAGTATATTCAATTTCCATAAGGGGATATACAGTGATATAAAAACTAAAAAGACTTGCTTGGCTGAGCTCTACTTTTTTTTAAAAACTTTGTACACCTTCTGGGCAGATCAGTATGCAGAGAGAGGATGTCTTATCAGTGACTTGCCTGATGAACCTGAGGTTAAATAACATCTATCCTGAAAGGAATAATTCAATAACTTCATTAAAAGTTTCCCAAGAGCTCATTTTATCTAGAAAGGAATAAAAGAACTGGGGCAATGGAGGGCCCTTACCCTCAATTTCATTTTAAATTAGGACAAAAAGGGACACAGACCAAATGAAATGGGTTCTCCCCCCAAATCAAAGGGGGACACTCCAAATGAAATGGGTTCTCTCCAAATCAGTTGGGCTTTCCCCAAATCAAAGGGGGAAAATCAATGCATCATGTGGTGGCCTCTTTTGCATGGGGACTAATGTATAGTGAAGCCCATAAGTATTTGGACAGTGGTACAATTAAATTTTTTTGGCTCTGCTCTCCAGCACATTTTTTTCTAAATGAAACGATGGATAATGAGGTCAAGTGCAGTGCAGATTGCCACCCCTAATTTGAGGGTATTTACATTCATATGGGTGACCCATGTAGGAATTACATCCCTTTTATACATAACCATAAGTAATTGGACAGTTGGCTTCTCAGCTGTTTATGTTTCATCAGGTGCATTCAGTCGTGATTCTTGGCTTTTTGATTGCCTTCGGAGTCTGTTATTGGCGGTTGTCAGCATAAGGACCAGAGTTCTGCGAGAGTCTCATCTTTGGCTTTTATAGGGCTGCCCCCCCCCCCCCCCCCCCCCAACATTGTTCTCTCCTCAGATTCACTAATTTCCGCACACTTAGCCAAAGTCGATTTCTCAGTGGAGTACGACGTCCAGCCATTCTTAAAGGTACAATAGGTAAGATTTTTGTGTTAAAACATTGTTACAAGACCATTGTAAATCCCTTCTTATCACTGAAAAAGGCTCACTGTCTCACCCTCTGCCTGTGTTTATGGTCCTTAAATTTGGGTTTCAAATAGTACATTTGTCGGGCCGTCACTCTGTGTCAAAACATTGTACAGCTGTACAACAATTCAAGATCATTGGGTTTTAACTGCCACAGCCAATTGGCTGTTTTATTGCATATTATCCAAGTGAAGACTACATATCTAGTTACAAAAAAATACCAGTTCGCTATCGGTAGCAACAAGCAAATTAGCTATAGTTAGCTTGACAAATATCCACTTATGATAAAATATAGGCAATACGAACATAGTAGCGATGCATATTGCACAAGCGTTTTGCCTCAGGTGGATATTTGTAAATTCTGGAAGCTAACTAGTCATAGCTAATTTGCTTGTTGTTACTGGTAGCGAACTGGTATTGTTTTCTAACTAGATAAGCAATAGTATACAGAGTTTCAGTTATCACTTGTCTGGAGTGCAATTTAGGCAGCTACACGTTCCCTTTATCTCTTATGTATTCAATCATCCGTGTTTAGCTAAATCTTTATTTCTCTCAAACAGTAAGTTACAGTTGCATTGTTTGTGGTAGACTATCATATCTTGGTTATATAGCCAGCTAGTTAAGCTACATAGGCAAATAACTTGCTTGCTCATTATATATTTGGTTAGTTAAAGTGAAAACTAAAAAAAAGACAAAAACTATAAATAGTGTTGTGTAGCACACCAAATTCAAGATTTCATAAAGACACCTGTTCCACAAACATTTTCTTAATAGAACACTACGAAAAGAGAAACATTCTCTGTTGCATTTGTGACTGTCAGTTTTCCAAAACACTGAACTGTACAATACCGCTTTACATTACGTGTTATATTCATAGACTGTGGGGACAGTGTTGTGGTTTGAGGTTGTTTGTTTCTGCAATTCCTCTCTTGACCGTTAGGAGTCTGAAATTACCTATTGTACCTTTAAGCCAGCATCGAGAGTGCCGTCTACACACTGGAGTGAGAGAGAGAGTGAAAGGGGGAAAGCGAGAGACAGAAGGCATTTTATCCTAAGGTCTTATCCAGGACATTTGCTTATTGTTACAGGATGGACGTGGGGGGCCACACAAGTGGTTGGTATTAGAAAAAGCGCCGGCGGAACAGAAAAAGACATAATAAACCAGATTTCTTCTTCTTCTGAAGTCTGGAATGTCCCTCTTGGAGCGATTAGCTTGAATTTAAGCGTGTATATGGTTACTGTATGAGCTGTGGTATTACGCTACAGCAGATATCGCTAAAGAAACAGCAAGTCATGCTGGGACCTGGTCCGTTGGGGTCCTGTACTCGTTTCCTGAAGGGTGTTGGATTTAATCGAAACATTCCGTCAGTCTTAATTATTTTCCTACGTTTATTCTTGGCTGTAGATGCACGTCAAGGACAAGGGCATTGATTGACTTATCAGGACGTGTCCTGTCTGTGCGTATGCGAAAGAGAACACCACAGACCTCAGTGTCCCATAGGATCTTTCCAATTTTAATAAAGAAAGGAATCAAGTTTCAGAGTCCTGCCTCTCTTATGTAACAGGATGTTAGTGAGAGCCATCTGCACGTCTCTCTCTGCATGTCTCTTTCCCGTCTTTTAATATTAATTATCCGACATGCAGCATCAGTAAAATCCTCCATTGAAATCCAATATACACTCAATGAGAAATGTATTAGGTATTTATTAGACTTATTTTTATAATTGGTCTTCTGCTGCTATAGCCTATCCACTTAGAGGTTTGATGCTTTGTGTGTACTATATTTTCCAAACAAGCTTTTATTGCTCTTTGTTTTATAAGAGCATTTGCTAAGTGACTTTACTGTAATGCAATATATTATGTCATTCTACAGAAAAGGCCAACAGGTCTCTCATTAGCTGCCCAGGGTTTTGACCCAGAAAAGGCTTCTTGGTAAGAAGGAAGACATTGAAACACTCATGGAGGCGTCTTGTCAAAGAAAAGACCTTGACCTTCCTCTAACATGAAAGCAGGGATGTGGAGGCTGGCGGCATAAGTCTGAGAAGATCGCAAACAGAGCAGTGTTTCTCGTAATGAGGTGCTTTGCATTAGCTGTGCATGTCCACTAGCTCTGAATGACCAGTCCCACGGGTGGACAGCGCACAAAGTGTAACTCCATGGTAACCCCTGGATCGGTGCATGGGGGACAGCACACGCACAGCATTGGGAGGCAGAGGGTGGGGGGTGGCGGGGCATAACCACAGTAACCTAAGCAGGCCTAGTGCTGCATGTAGGCTCCGGTGTTGGATTGCTGTATTGGAAGGCCCTCTTGTGCTGCTTTTGGTGGGGGGGCTTACAGGTCATTGCTAGCAGAGTCTACAGCATTGTGTCTCATTTTGAAACACAGGCAAAAAGCCTTACAGTAAGGCTTATTGAGAAAATAACCAGATGCTCCATTTAAGATGTAAGTCTATCTCTCTTTCTCTCTCTCTTTCTCTCACACACATGTGCTCTCATGCACCCACAACACACACACACCAGAATGGGGGTGCATAAGAACACTGGAACCCAAAGTATTTACAAAGTCTATGACATAGACCTTGTATGACCGCAGCCAAAACATCAAATGCAGGGTATACCACTGAAAATGCGTTCTCCATTCTCTCTGCGGCCCTGAACGCAGTTTTCCCGGAAGACCTGGTTATGAAAGTTACTGTCCTCATCTACCATTCCAGCACATGACATAAACCTTCATCAGTAATGTCTTATTGCTTTAGACATCTGCTTATTTGAACAAATAACATCTGCGTATATCCAGTTAGCTCCATCCAATGAAGCGAGTCAGTCTCCATTTATACTGGGGGGGTGCTGCTTTAAATTTAAATGACAAAAAAGAGGCCTTTTGGCTTTTTGGAAGAACAGCACAGAACTAGAGAGGACAATGGGAGTGTTATCCCCGGAAGATGGCCGCAGCATCGCATTACTGCAAAACAACGCACTCTAACTCTGCAAGGCCCATCTGAGCTGCTGTGTTAAGATGTGTCAACAGTCAACAGTTATAAAGCAAACAAATGTGAGCAAGTTGGGCATTTTAACCGAGATTGGATTTGTGAAAAGTTCTGCCCAGTCAATCTTGCCCCCTCATGTTCACACCCAAATTAATGCCTTGTTTAATATATTATCGACTCGGAAGGGGGAATCCACAGTGTGCTGCTGGTTCACTGGCGTTGCCGTAAATAACATATGTTATATGTCATATGTTTCACAGCCACAGATTAAGCCTAGTTCCACAGATTAAGCCTAGTCATAGACTAAATACATTTTGAATGGAGATTCTCCAAACAGAATTCATTTTAGTCTAGGTTTAAGCGATTGTGTGAAGTCCTGTTCTTTCTGGGTCAGGCTCTTTCAGGGGCCTCTCTCACACAACCTCGAGATTGACCATGACACACACACACAGGGCAGACATCAAAAAAACCAAACCCTGGCCCCAAAAGGTGTCTCTGCAGATATTTGGTTTTAGGTTTTACTGAGTGAGTGTCCTTGGGTTGCGTTAAAGCCCTCCCTGGCTGTGCATTAGTGGGGCCCCGCACAGTGAATGTGCACCCCTGCACACCCCCAGCATGGACCTGGGTCTTTGTCCAAGACTCCCAGATGAAACGGTATGCAGTGGAGACCGCTAACCACAGGAAACAAAAGGATCCCTTCTCCTTCCCATTCACACATTGGAGTCATCTCCCACACAGAGTCCCTACAGACAACCGCAACCACATATGCACACACACAAACACACACGCGAACACACACACACATGCACGCATACACACACACGCACACAGACACGTACACACATGTACGTATACACACACACGCGCAAACACACACATGCACATAAACGTACAAACACACACGCGCACACGCACACAAACACAGACACGCGAACGTGCATACACACACAAACACACACATATGCACACACAAACAAACACACATAGACATGCATACACACACGCACACACAAACATGCACTCATACACAGACACTCATACACACACAAACACACACACATACACATTCACATGCACACACACATGCACATAAACTGACAAACACACACACATGCACACATACACACACACAGACGAGCAGACCCACACACATACGTAAGCACACACACATACACAGAATTACACACACACACATACACACACTTGCATGTACTCTCATACACAAACGCACACACAAACATACATACACACATACACACACTTGTATGTACTCTCATACACAAACAGACACATGCACCTGTCAGGAAAGCAGAGCCAGGGACTAAACTGTATCTGAAGATATCTAATCAGCTTACTAACTCAGCAGGGTGGAGCAATCAGGGTATGAGGGTGCCAAATTACTACCCCCCGAGATGAGCCTCAAAATCCATGCTGAAGCAATCCCAAATTAATGCGTGCCACAACTGGTGGAAGGGGGGCAGACAGACAACATTTCGGTCCTGTCCTTGAACACAGACTCTTGAGGGTTCAATTCCCAGATGGAATGCTTCGGTTGTACCCTTGAAGGAATGGTACTTTACCTGAATTGTTTCAGTATAGGCTTGGTATGACTACTTTATTATTTTTTTAAATAATGAATGGTCTTCTGCAAGGTTCAAAATGTTGTGTGTTCAGAGATGCTCTTCTGGATACCACTGTTGTAATGTGTGGTTATTTGAGTTACTCTGTAAAGTTACTCTGTGAAATGCCTTTGGGACAGCGCTATACAAATAAAATTTACTTGAATTGAGTTACTGTCGCCTTCCTAAACCAGTTTGGCCATTTTTGGTCTTATTAACAAAACTTTTTTGCCCACAGAACTGCTGCCCATTCTCTGTAAACTCAAGAGACTATAGATGCATTAACATCCCAGGAGATCAGCAGTTTCTCAAACCAACCCATCTGGCTCCAACAATCATTCCAGGGTCAAAGTCATTTAGATCACATTTCATCCACATTCGGATGTTTGATATGAACAACTGCAAGTCTCATGATTGGCTGATTAGATATTTGCATTAACCAACTGGGCTGGTGTACAGGTCTTCCTAATAAAGTGGTTGTTGAATGTGTATCCCGCTCTTTAAAATACAACCTGATTGGTCCATAACAGCGATGAAATAACGATATACCGCTGCTGACTTCTAATGCTTGTTCACTGTTCTATTTCAACTATCGCTCTGTGGGTAAGTAGTCATTCAAGTCAAAATGAAAAACCGTGTCAATCAACATCCAACAGCCGTATCCAAGATTTGCAAGTAAGCAGGGACGCATGCTTACCAGTGATCCGGATACTATCTAATGGGTGTCTTGAGGAGAGAGTGATTTGTGTCCGTAAGCAGGCAGAAGTGTTAGACCCCCTCCGGTGACCAAAACCAGAGAAAGCGGAGTAGCACTTGCCATGCCTGAGCAATGTGACCAAATAATAAAATGAGTAGGCCTACTCTATGCAATGTGACTTATCCAAATAATAAAATGAGTAGACCTACTCTATGCAATGTGACTTATCCAAATAATAAAATGAGTAGACCTACTCTATGCAATGTGACTTATCCAAATAATAAAATGAGTAGACCTACTCTATGCAATGTGACTTATCTGAATAATAAAATGAGTAGACCTACACTATGCAATGTGACTTATCTGAATAATAACATGAGTAAACTACACTATTCAATGTGACTATAATAATAATAGACCTACAACTCATGATGCCACTGATGTTAGACAGTTTTTCAGTGTTTGCACAATGGGAATGCAAATCAATATCAATAAGGCATGAACTCATGTTTGCTCACTAACACTAGCTTGATATCTACAAACTAACTAACGTTGCATAGCAACCTCCTGGCACTATGTGCATCCAGCTGGGAACTGTATTGATGTAACTTATTCTTATAATTATATTTTAAAATAAAAAACACACAATTGTGTCTATAATATCATCATATTTTGTAACAGTTATATCATAAACATAAAAGCAATAATTCACTCCAGACTGTTGTAATTTTATCACAGCTAAGGGGGTTATGGGGGTTGTGACCCTCTACTGTGCGTCACGCCCCTTAGCTGTGATAAAATTACAATATACCACTGCCTGTCATGAGTCATTGTTTAAGTACAAATGGAAACTATAAACATGTTTTAATTGTGGAGAAGAGCATCTGCTGAACGCCTGTTACGTAATGTGTGATACCGCATTGCACTCTGCATACGATGATGTGTGGTGGAACTAAAGAAGGGAATGCAGACTGTTTCGTTTATTAGAATCCAGAAGGGGTTCATGAAGCCACCATTTCCTCCTCATCTTAGCCATATCCATCTGGACTCCATGATCGCCACATAAGAGATTAATCACTCCCTCATGCCTTATTGATGCTTCGACAGTTACTCCAGATACTCTTCATGAACTAAGGATACATACCAGTATCCCAGTTCCCCAAAACAGACTATTCCTCTCAGAGCTTAACTGTTAGCTTATTAGTATTAGCCTTCGATAACAGGAGCTCCTAGTGGGATGAAGTTTAAACTTCTATAGTGCAAGACACGCTGTCAGCTGGAGACTTTGTGTGGATGCAACGCATCAAAGATGGAAGCTGATAATAGGGGAAAAAAAGCACAAAATGGGTGCTATGAACAGAAAACCAAAGCCGACCACATGTCATGAAGGTGGCTATTTCCAACATTTTTAACGAGGGAATAGGTGTGTGGTTGTGAAACACGTTGTGGTCCGGGACTCCAGAAACTGAGAGACAACAGGAGTCAGTCACCACATTACATTATAGGCATTTGGCAGATGTTCTTATCTAGAACGACACGCAAGACAATGTATAACCATGATCAAGCATGTTGAAAACCCAAGAGAGTAGTACAGTTCCAAGTTCTGGAAGTGACCACAGAGATAAAAACTTGAACCCTGTAGATGAATCTGATGAGAAGAAACCCAGCAATAAGCACCAGTAAATCAGTTCTGGCGAATACAATGTGTTGGTTAAATGTTACACAATGCAACATGGCATACGCCATGTGGATTAAACGGAGGGTGGGGGGATTGGGGGGGTCTGCTTGTCTGGTTGTTGTGTCCTTGTCAGGAGTACTGTCAGGAAAATGTAACTGGAAATTTGGAAAAATCTTTGGTTTCCTCTCTTTCATCAGTTTCTTCAGGACAGGGGGAAAAAATTCACTAAAATGTATCGCAATGTACGCAATGCCTCTGAAATAAATGAGTCCACAGTATAAACTGAAATAGAAACCGTGGAGGCATGGGTTGGCAGGTGGCACACGTCTAAAAGCCATACAATAATGAGATGAGCATGAGTTTTTATTACATATGAAATGTTGTACATGTATTTGAATCGCCACTCATTTGTGGTTTGGGGCAGTTTCTGCTCTAAGAAACTGAATTGAATAAATGACAAAATGACACAAAAAATGGATACGGTACAGAGGAAAACCCAGTTGGGTTCTCTGCAGGTTTTGTGCATCAGTATAGCATTTGGCTAAGTCTTATTTTTCCTGTATAAAGCAATACAGTTAGTGAAAAGAATACAGCTAGCTAACTTTGTCCTAAGAGAGGCTGCTTGCATTATCACTACTTGAATAAGTAAGTAAAAAATATTTCTGTCTCCTATCTATTTTTCTGTTACAGTTTAGTTCTAAAAATTCGCCTTTTTTTACACACTGGCCCACTCTGTGACCCTTAATGGGGAAATGAGACAGAATGATGGGTCGAGATTCTGGAACGCGAAATATAATCTTAAGCAAAGCAGGTTCAGGAGCAATAAGCAGATGAAGATTTATTACGCTCTTCACAGGGATGTTTCGGTGGAGGAGAGGGGAGGGGGGGCTTAAAGTGCTGTCTAAACACATCGGAAGAGAGGGGCTATCCATCCACATTCATTGGAGCCAATGTCACTTTAAAGCACCATCAACCATCCAACTGCAACAGCATACATCCATGTTTAACTCGACACGAGGAGCACACACTGAACACTCTTCCAGATAATGATTTCCCCTGGTGACCTTCAGGCAAGATTTCCTCTGTGTCATCTGGAATGCCTCCCTCAATCGTACTGCATAGTGCAAGATGGGTTTGGTTGATTTGATTGATTGTCTAGGATATTCGATACCTGCTCTGTTATAGAGCAGAGTCCCAATCGATGAATCTTTTTCGGTCAGGCTGTAGAGACTGAATTTCTCTATTTGACTGTCACAGAAGAGGAATGGTTTAGGAGTCCTCATCGCTCCAAAACTGGCATCATGCATTGCATTCAGGAGACAGTTTCATATTTGTGATGGGTTGAGAAATTTTGGATTTGAATGAAAGATTCCTATTCCTATTTCTGATCCTGAGTCTTCTACTGCAGTGGTGGTCACACTCGGCCATGACCAAGGGCCGTCACTAGCGGGGTGAAAGATGGTGACGATTCTAGACGGTGACGCATATTTGTGGTCCCACAACTTGGGGAGGTCCACAGCTGGAGAGAGCAATATTCTTTCAGAAAGCCCAAAATCCCTACAGTAGCTAAACCCCTGCCAGGACCAGCGGTGGAAAGCTTAGGACTCAGAATGTAAAAGTCTTGCCATGCATTTCTTCCACCCATAGCTCAGCCAGTTGATTTCATTAATTACTTCTGCCAGGCTGAAGAATTGTGCTAATTGGCAAATCCAGGTGATTGGAACAAAATTCTAGGGAGGAATTGTACTTCACCTCAGGCCAGGATTCGCTGTTGGCTCGTGAGTTGAGGTGTGTTACTTATTTATTTTTTTAACTTGTGCTACTTGAGTTTTCATTTTAGCTGTAGCTGTGAGTTTTCATCTGTAATTTCAGCTGTAATTTCACTTTATACGTGAAATTAAAACTCATCTGAGCTTCCATACTGTATTGTTCTGTATTGTTTAATACTCATTGTATTGTTGATCTTACCCTGGTTCCTTATCTTTCGGTCAGGCCCAGGAATCTTTTTGGTCAGGCCGAGGGGGAACTACTCGTCCAGACTTTAATTCAGAAGGTGTTGGCTGGCTTGATTAGACTGACCATATGTTGGTTATCATTCATACACTGCAGGTCTCAGTTCTCTTTCTGAGTGGGATTGAATTAAGCTTTAGCTGCCATTAAAAAAAAAGTAAATAAAACAGCCCAGATGTTTTGACAGTCACAGTTAATTTTGAAATGCTAAGTCTACTCAACAGGTACACACTGTTTTGGTCGAGTCTAGTGCACACTACATAAATCTTATTGTTCGTTGACAGGTGGGGGACTTGGCTGGCGGGGGTTGCGTATGTGCGATTGGCGGTGGTGCTAACACTTTCTCCAGTACAGTGCAAAACAGTTTTGGGTCAGTTCACTGCTGTTTTTCCATGAAAAGTATAATTTCCTCCAAGTTGTGAAAATATTGACAATGTACTTTTTTTGTCTTTCTTTCTCCCCCACATTTCTGTCTGGATAATCAATCACCTGTCTGATGTTCTTCATGGGTCAGGTATGTTGCAATTTTCTGTACGGTGTTACCCACCTACCTGCACACACTATTTTTTGTGAATTTACTAATTCTGAAGTCATTGAAATGTTAACAATGTATTCAGTCACATGAATAAGTTAATATATTGCCCATTAACAAAGTCAAGATTTGGTATTCTGAGTGAATATAAGTGAATACAAGTGCATCTTACACAGTATGCATTTTGTGTTCCCTTTGGCTTAGCAGTTCAATTGCAATGAGCATTTCCAGTCACTGGCTCGTATAATCTAAACTAAGCAAATGGAAAATGTGCTGAGCTGCAAGGGAAATGTTACTTAAGGTGGATGCCGACCTCTGAAGTGGCTGAAAAAAAACACATCCCTGTAGGTGAGAAGTCCTGAAACCTCAACATAAAAATCAGCACCATCACCGGTTTACTTCAGTTCATGTTTTAATATCTCCTTAAAATTAATATTTTGAAGAAATAAAAGAAGAAACTTCTTCCTGGGAAGAATGGGTTCCTCCGAGACCGCAGAAATGTTGTTGGAAACTGTTCTCTTTCCCTCTCTCGGCCCTTGCCTATGTTGGTACTCCTTCAACCTGAAATTTGCACTGAGATTTGGAAATGAGTTACAAATGAGGGGAGCTTGCTCACCAACCCTCTGTGAGGCAAGACAGTTTTCTTTAATAACGAGGGTGATTTATACAGCAGTAAAGCAATGGCACAGCTGCTCGATGCTGATAGGCTGGCCTGCCCCCGCGCCACTCCCCGCCCCCCCGGGCCTCTTAAGAATTGCTCTTAAGAAGTTCTGCCTGAAGGGGCTCATGTGTAACATTTCTGACTACTGCAGAAAGAAGAAAGGCGTCTGCAAATGTCATGCAAGCTCTTGGTACTAAATTGACAGTGTTCTGAGGGGGATGCTGAACCGCTGACTAGTGTGAAGGAAGCATCAATCCGTGTATTTTTTTTAAATCCCATCTATTTAGTCCTTTGAAGAGTCAGTTTTTTGGAATGTTTTTTTTTTTCCAATTCAAAGTAAGTGTTTTAGTACTCGACTCAAGTGTTACATCAGCATTAGAAGGTTTGGTTAAGTACATTTTAATTGCGTAGTTGTGGTCTCACACCTTAAAGGGTTAATGGCAGATCCCCCGCTTGCTAAGACTGCCTGCACAAATAAAAGGCAATCAGAGCTGGATCTGCCTGTTATTGTAATTAGAGGCCTAATGCATGATGTTTGAGGACCCTTTAAGGCATAGTTAAGTGAAAAGCAAATAATGGAAAATGAAGATAAAAGTGCTTAACAGTCCTGGGAGGTAGGCTGACAGTATTCTTGTACTGCATTACCAATTTTCGATGAAAAAGTTCCAAAACCTTTATAATTTAGGAGAAATGTTTGACAGAATGAGTCCAAAGCTTACGATATATTGTCCTACAACGTGTGTAGCATTAACACACCAATTAAACATGACAAAATACCCACTCCTGTTATTTAAAAAAGTAATGAAATGCAGGCCTGTTGACATGGTGGGCTGGAAGTTTACATTCAGGCATTTAGCAGAATTACCTAGCCCCTGGGTTACCAGTGACAGTGCTGGCACTCACTCCTCTGTGCTATGATAATGAATGCAACCTGTTAGGCTGGCTGAGCGAAACAGGGGAGGATTCCAAGCGACAGTATATGGCAACCATAAAGACAATCAACTGGCAACACCTTTCCATTTTGGGAGGGGGGTTGGCTGGTTTTTCTTGGTCCCCGGGCCTCAGGCAAAGTGCTCCAGGCCTACAGGAACCAAAGTCAGCAGCATTAAGGCCCATCCACACCAAGCACTATAACCATAGCTGTAAACCCTGTAAATTTGGTTGGATTTTGATTGCCTGTTGGACTTTTATCGCTCAAACAGCTAAATCATTCAAAAATCTCTCTGAAAATGAGCGATATCATTGGTCACTGTCGTTATCGTTATTCTTATGGTGTCGAGTCCACCATCCACTTGAGTTAGAATGATTTTTAAAACTACATATGTGTAGTTACTATTATAGTTATCGTTCTTGGTGTGGATGGGCATTAAGCTTGTTTACACCTTTATGGATGGGTCAGTGCAGAAGGGGGGCAGAGCAGTCAGTGGGCGGAGCATTCTACTAAATTCTTTTGGATTCAAATACTTTTCTGCGCTCAAGTGACCTTACAATTTGAGCCAACCACGAGGACCACGAACTGGGGTTTGCACTTTTAGAGAGCATTTCATATGTTTCAGTACCCCAGACAAGCTCAGTGAAGCACAGACAAGTTTCTGAATCTAAAATCACGTATTTGACCCAGGTCTTCTCTTTCCCCTCCTAGGAACTCTCAGAGAGAGAGATATCATGTTTTTAAAAAAGACCATAGTGATTAATGTGCACAATGACTTCTTTTAGTGTTGCTGGAACCCAGAATGCTCTGCCCTGATTAAATCTCACAGTTTGCCCAGTATAGTGGTTTATTCAAGGGGACCCTGGTTGGAAAGTCCTTATATGAGGTAACAACTCAACTAAAAAGATCAGAGTACAAGAGGGCAGTGAGAACTGTGCACAGGGTCTCCATTTTCTAACTTGCTTGTAACAAATGCCTGCAGGTGTACGTGCAGGCCTGGAGGGCCGCAGTGTCTGCAGGTTTAACTCCAGTCCCGGAGGGCCGTAGTGTCTGCAGGTTTAACTCCAGTCTTGGAGGGCCATAGTGTCTGCAGGTTTAACTCCAGTCTTGGAGGGCCACAGTGTCTGCAGGTTTAACTCCAGTCCTGGAGGGCGCAGTGTCTGCAGGTTTAACTCCAGTTCTGCAGCAGTGCAGAGTCAGCAGGTTTAATGAAAAATTTTAATTAATTTTATTATTTATTGATACAGGAAAATAATTAAAAGCACAACACATATTTCAGATGTATGTACAACACACATTAATTCCAAATAATCCTGGGCCCAACTCAGTTTAAAAATAGTAAAAATAGTGGGTTCCCTGTTCTTTGTGAAAACTGCTTTGTAGAAAGAAAAAATAAGAAGCAATAGAAGGAAAAGATAATCTATAGATACAGTATATAGGAGAGGACGGATAGGTTTACATAAGGATCAATTAGAAATGAGATCATTTGTGAAGGTTGTGAGTGTAATCGTTTGAAGGTTGTGAGTAGGGGGGTGGTTCTGAGTGAAAATAGTACTGTAGACTGGTCCATGACTTATGTATGAGAAAAGGATCTATGACCCCAATTGTTTCTAAAACAATTGTTTCAAAAACAAGGAACTGGAATATGAAGATTAGTGTGTAATGTGAGAATGGACTGTTTGGGTAAGAGATTGCAAAAGGCTTGTGGAAGAATGTTATTTTGTAACTGATAATAGTATTTGATAGGGATGAAATTACGAAAATGTAAGAATTAGTAGATTGAAGAGCTATGCAGTGGTGAGTCCAGAAAAATTGGTAATGGATTTAATGTCCTCTGTTTTACAGGTGAGCTGTAGGTAATAATGGTTAGGGACCACAGAGGAGACGGTTGATATTAGGGTTGATATTGTTTTTAATTGTAATGTAAGATTGTGTCAATGGTATTCATAGTTAAGAGTAATCATCTAAAGTTAATTTGAGGTATTTACAGTATATGTTTGTGGTTAGCTAGCATGAGATGACTGATAATGAGGAGTTGTTGTGGTAGAGATCTTAATTATAGAGCAAGGAAAAGTACTGGACCAGGGATAGAACCTTGAGGAACTACAATATTAGAAGAAGTGTTGGTTGATTTGGAGGAACCAATCTGTATTTTGTGTAAATTTTGCATGATTTGTTAATATGAGGACAAGATAAAAACTGCTGAATCTGCTAAATTATATTGATGCAGTTTATTATTCACTACATTACATTATTGGCATTTGGCAGTCACTCTTATCTAGAGCAACATACAGTTGATTAGACTAAGCAGGAGACAATCCTCCCCTGGAGCAATGCAGGGTTAAGGGCTCAAGGGCCCAATGGCTGTGCAGATCTTATTGTGGCTAGAACCACCGACATTGCATGTCCCAGTCATTTACCTTAACCACTACGCTACAGGCCGTCCCATTGAAAAGTGCACGATTGACTGTACAATATTCTTGTAATCTATTGCTCCAGTGATGCTACTATTGTATCGAGATTGACAAATATATTATGTTGGACTGCTTAAAGTATAAAGAAAAAATGATTTACTAGTACAAAAAAATAATAACTCCTGTCTTGGTGTCTGCCACAGTGTCTGCCAATTTAACTCCAGTCCTGAAGGGCCAGATTTTAGACATGTTTCAGCACTTAGTTACAGGATTCATTAAAGTCAGTGATGGACTTAAGTCTGCACACATGGGTTTCCAAAGCCTGAATTAGCTGCTGATAGAAAGGAAACCACATAAAGCCGCAGACCTTGCGGCCCTCCAGGATGGGAATTTGACACCCCCTCTGTGGAGGGCATCGCAGCGGACTTGATCCGAGTGTGTAAGCAAGGAGATCAGGAATCAGCGATCTCAAATGACTGCAAAGAGCATGGCGGCTCCTCACCCCTGGGGGGCTTTGAAATGGGACGTGCCCCCTATGCCAGGAGTCCACCCCTCCTCCCCCTTACACCACAGCTGTTGTGTGTCAGGTGTTTCTTTGGGACAGGTTATTTTTAAGGCAGGGGAGGGGCTTACCCTACTAGCTTTGCTCCAACATTCCACTACCACCTGTCCTAGATGGGTAGAGGATGAAGGCAGTGGGGGGGGAGCTGGGAGTAATGGGGGGGGGGGGGGTGGCTTCTTGGCTGCCGCCACCTCTGCACACGTCCCTTAACTTACTCAACAGCCACTGAGGTGTGAAAGGCTGCATGCTTCTGATGGGACATCAACAAAAAGATCTGGCATTTCGGCCTTGAGGGCCACCTGCTTGCGCTACTTCACAACTGTCTGCAGAGGAACAGGGGGCTTAGCCCAGAGGGACGGTTCTCTGTCACAAAAAAATGCTGCCTTCCTGAAACGTTTGCTTGTAACGGTTCATTTGCACAGGCCCTGAGCGTAGCATTGTGGGTACGCAGCTCATGGGCCGGTAACCTGTGAGCAGAACCAGTGGAAAGCAACCCCAGCCATCTCACTGCAAGGTCTAAACCCAACATGCAAACACAACCAGGCAGCCGTCATGGCCAGATGTCAGCACTAACACTGGTCTTCTACCGACGGGACCTTTCAGCAGCTACTCTTTGCTACTTCTTTCAATGGCTGGTCGTCATCTTGACCCGCTCACTTTAACCCACCACTGACGCTACGCGCAGGGCATGGAAAGCATACGGGAGAGACAGCATGGGTTATTGTGGAACTGAGGAACAGAAGAAACAGTTAATCCCAATTATTTATTTTATCTCCTTGATCCTCGCATTCCCCTGGAAATCAAGGTGTACCATCTTCTAGGACCTCCTTCTTGGAGGAGCGAGGAGGCTTCTGGTGGATGCTTCAGCAAAGATTAATGGGTGCAGCCTTATTTTGGGGGGGATGAATGATGCATAAATTATCCTGTCAGAGTCCAGAACAATAGACCCAGTAGCAAGACCACAGGAGTAAGTTAAAGTCTTTATTAAAGTTGCAGCAGAGTGAACAGGCATGGGTCAATAACCAGGAATCAGAATCAGTTGTTAACGATAGTCCTGGCAATGGGGTGGAACACCAGCAAACCGCTATTTCAGGGATAATCCAATACGCGGTCGATGTTACAAGCAAAGGGTCGATAACACACGAGCAGTCCAAACAAAAGGAGAATCCAAAATCAAAAACCAAATAGCCAAACAGAGTCCTACAGGTCCTACAGGCCAAATCAGAACAAAAGGGTAATTCCAGAGACGGAGGTCTAAAACAAAACAGGTCTAAACAGAAGTCAATCAAAAAATAACGCTGGAGAGTATGGTTGGGACACATAACAATCTGGCAATGAACTGAACAAACAAAGAGGTTTAAATACACAGACATAACAAACATGATAACAAGGAACAGGTGAGTGGAATGACAGGAGACAGGAAGGAAGTACATATAAGGACTGGGAAGGCTGAAACACGAAACGAGAGACAGATGAACGAACGAATGGAACAACCAGGAAACAGACTACGGTGTGCACAGAGGGTAACAATAAACAGAAATGCTGAGCACTTTGAGAAAACTAGACGATGAAAAACACACAACCTGACAGATCCACCTGTGGATCCACACCTGCTAGGTTTGTAACTGACATCGTTTGAAACTGATTCTTGACTGTGCAAGGGCATTCCATTCGCCTAATACATGTTGCTTCAATTCTATCACCCTCATATGTCATCAGTGCAACTCTTCCTCACATTTTCCTTTGGGTGGGGCTAACGAAAGAGAAAAGGACATGAGGAAGAGATGCAGCGAGTGAAAAAGCGATTGGAATGACCCGATACTTTTCTTGCAGAGTGCAGCACTTCATGAAAATGAATGGTACACCAATGCATTCAAATTAAGGAAGACTACAATATGTATGAATTCTAAGCAACAAATAATCATTAAAAAAAATGGATAAACTATGAATTCCTTAAGTTTAAATACCTACTTATACTTTTACGACACAGGGAGACATATCCATTAGGAACAAGGGTCTGGTCCCCCTGTACAAAAGAAATCTCCATCAAATGTAAAATGCACTATAAATGTATATGTTATAATATTTTTTTGTTAAAAATATTAAAGAAACCTGCAAGCATTAACTCTGGCCACGAGGACCAAAAACCTCTTAAAAATCTAAAGGCACGATTCAGTGAGTCAATTCTCGCAATGCACATTCTGGGGCGATTAAAAGATGCTGCAGTGGAAGCAGTGGCAAGGATGATTTCAAAGCCCTTTGGTTATTCAAAAAATGTTTTTGTTTGTTGTTGTTTGAGTCCGCGCAGTCTCGTTAGCATGAGAGTGGTCAGTCGGGCAGGGGGAAAGAGGGAGCGTCTGATTGGTCGGGGACCTGTCACCTCCAATCAATCGAAATCATTGGTGGTGACCTGGAAGAGATTCCCAGCGATGGAATGTGCTTTGATGGCGTGCCTGTGTCACAGACAATGCTACTGTAAAGGGGGAAGGAGCGCCGGGCATCACCACTGTTGACTGGGAACATCAAACATCTGATGGCAACAACGGACATGGACAGGAATCTTGATCCTTCTGGTGCATTCCAGAATCTTCCGACACTTTGTTTCCCACAGCATTTGCCAACCTTTTTTGAAAATGTGTAGAACTATACTAGCACTGTAGGCTTCATTGAAGTTGTCAGTTATCTTCCTAAACACAGGAAAAAACTAAAAACTGGGGAAATTGCCGGATTTGCAAAAAACATGGAAAATCAGGGAACAGAAAAAATGATGCAATTTGTGACAAACACGCAGCCTTAATACTAAATACATTGTTTTCTAATGCCTGAATATCCTGCTGAGGAGAAAGTCTACTGAGTTCCCGACAGGTGTTCTTGTCATGATTTAAGCAGATGGTGATATCACAAGGTGAAAGCGAAGAACTTTGTGACAGTTTGAAATAACTGTGCCTTCTGCTGTACTCGTTTAGTGAATGATGTTTCATAACATTGCATTGATTTAGCAGACATTCTTATGCGAAGTGATTTACCATGTAAGACAACAGCTGAGTTATAATAATAAGTAATATTCCCAGGTGAGCAATTTCATGTGCTGAATAATTATGTCAATCTCAAACCATAATGCAAATAATAGAACATCTCATACACATCAAATACATAATGGTGCGTATAAAAATATATAGTCTTACAGTCAACATCCATATAAACCATAAAGTGTGCTATAACAGTACTAATTACATAATTACACACAGTACTTAAATAAAAAAAATTTACTTGCTAGCGGATGGGATTATCAAGTGGCAAATGGAATATAAAGTTGCAAATGAAGGTGTTTGCTGGTTGAAAAATGGACTGATAATCGCCTGTATGGATGCAGGCTTCTCCATGGCCTCCTAAAATTAAGCCTCATGAATGCTGGAAGGCAGCTTACAATCTAAATCCTGAGGAAAACCCCCAAACCACAGTCTGTGGCTCCTGTCACGTCTCACCCCCAACTCTCCTGAATCAGAGTGTGACCGTAATTTTTCATTGTGAAGTAATTTTTCATTGTCACTGACAAAATGGTTTTGCCGTGTGTTTTGATCGGATTTATGCGACAAACCTGCAGTTAGTTAAAAACACGTATATACAATGAATCCAACAGGAAATAAGATGTAATGCTTTTTAAAGGAGTATCAGGATACCACAATAACACTTAATTTTCATTAGATGGGGTGGGTCCAACTGTCTGGGGCCGGTGGCATTTCCCATGACAAAGCCCATCAATTTTGTACAATGTTCGTGTAGGGACATAGCTGTTTAGCTGGGGACAGGTCAGCACATTCACCCAGCTGCCCTTGGTCATTAATTTGCAGTTTTGTCTGAAAGCCTGCAGGATGCAGTCACTCAAGGGAGTCTAATTGATTGCATCTCCCAGACAGGAATGGTGATAAATGTATGTTGAAATGCACCCCTCACTGACCTGTGTGTGTGTGTGTGTGTAAGTATATGTGTTCATGTGTCTGTGTGTGTTGGTGTGTGTCTGAGTGTGTTTGGCTGCATTGTTTTTTCATTTATAATTTTTTTATAAAGTCATTAGCCAAGGTGCTGGCAGAGAATAATTCCAAGCTGTCACTTGCGTTTTTGCTCCGCGAAGCGGCTCGGCTGTTATTAATTGCCCGTCAGTTGTAAACAACCTGTAGAGAAAGAGCAGTTGCCCTCCCTCTGATTGGCATTGCGCTTTTTTATTTGTTAATCATAATGAAGTCCCACAAGGGGTGGGGGGGGACGCTTGTCTCAGGAAATTGTCCGACTTTCATCATCTTTGTCGAAGCCGCTATCTAAGATGGCCGACACCGCGTCTTTCCCTCTTGTGGTAAACGAACCCCCTCGTCAGGAGCAGCTCTCTTATCAAACTCGCCTTCAGAGCGTACTTACTTTTGTGGCCTTTTGTTTGGTTACCAGAGCGTGACAACTGCAACTGCCTCCACTTCACCCCTGTCACTGTCTGGGACACAGAGTAACATCTTCCAGAACACTGATTTTGGAGGGGCATTATGAGTGTGTGTATGTGTGGGGGGTTACAACAGGCGCACACAAACACAAAACCGCACATGCACTGGCTTCAGAAAGTATTCAGACCCCTTTTTGCACACTCTATTGTGTTGTAGATTTAATCTTATATTGATAAAATTGACCATCATTTGGTCAGAAATGTATCATTTTTAACCATCAGTCTACACTCAATAACCCATGATGACAGTGAAAACATGGTTTAAGATATTTTTGCAAATGTGTTACAAATCCAAAACTGAAATCGTCCTCTCCAGAGATGGGAGAACCTGCCGGAAGGAATAACATCTCAGCAGCCTTTATGATTGAGTGGCCTTTTACTCTTGAGTAAAAGGCATATGACAGCGCATTTGGAATTTGCCAAAAGACATTTAAAGGACTCTAAAAGCATGCGGAAAATGATTCTCTGGTCTGATGAGACCAAAATGAAGTTCTTTGGGAAGAAACCCAAGCACTATGTGAACACCCGGCACTGCTCATCACCTGGCTAATACCATCCCTACGGTGAAGCATGGTGGTGGCAGCATCATGCTATGGGGGTGCTTCTCAGCAGCAGGGACAGGGTGACTGGGAGATTTAAACCCATAGAACATCTGTGGAGAGACCTGAAGATGGCAGTTCACAGACCCTTCCCATCCAATCTGATGGAGCTTGAAGGATCTGCCAGGAAGAATGATGAATTGGAAAGGATAAACTGCCCGAATCTAGGTTGCAAAGCTAGTAGAGACTTAACCAGGAAGACTCAAAGCTCAACTCAAAGCACATACACACACTTGCGTGCACAGACATCGCAAAATCGTCCACAACCCAATGCCATCAATCTGTCAATGCACAAGCTCTCACTTATAGTCAAACTCCAGAACTCCCCCATGCCCTGACCCCCAAACCCGCATCAGTTTTCACCACAACAGTTGGAACGGATCCCCAAGTCACTAGTCCCTGCCCTAAGCCGACCGTTCAATTAGAAACCCAGGGCCCCGCACCTGTTGCAGGCAACGAGGGTGTTAAACTGACTACTGGATCCGTTTAGCAGTGCCCCTGATACGAGCGGTGCCCATCCCACCCGCTGATCAGCTGAGTTAAACGTGTGAGTTTTATGGACCGAACAGTTGTTTTCGAAAATTATTTCCTCTCCAAAATCGAGCCCCCTCCATCTTAAACTGAGTTTACATCGATTTCCCTAATTGGCAGTTACTCATTCCCTCCAGCCTTTCCTTGACGATGCATAAAACTTGATGTGGCCGTTTTGGTCCTGGACATTTCGAAAAGGCTGTAATATACGGCCTCTGTGTACAAAAAAATACATTTAAAAAGGCGTCGATCAGGGGAAAAAAAACATTTAATGTTTAATCCATTATGACTGAATTCTGTTTCAGAACAGTAACAGCTGGCCAATAAAGAGGAGGCGAAGGAAGGAATAAAGACTGGGACCGTCAGAAAAGAGAAAGGCGCTGAACATAATAGGGTACAGATGGGGTACACTTGGCTATAAATAGCCGGGTTAATAACTGTGTTCAGGTACTTCGTTCGGGCCCAGTGCCGGCCCAGTTTATTGGACCTCTGGCTGCAGTAAGGTCCTGATCTGTAGCTTTCGTGGGTGATGGCGGTATGCAGGGAGCAGTTTGTAGCCTGATGGCGAAGGTAGCTGGCTGGGACCTGGAAGGTTGGTGGTTCTGTCCTGGTGTAGCCACAATAAGATCCATTGAGCAAGGCCCTTTACCCCACATTGCTCCAGGGGGGATTGTCCCCTGCTTAGTCTAATACATAGTCTGTAATGGGAGAAAGCGAGAGAGCGAGAGTGAGAGAGTGAGAGAGAGGCCGAGACCGAGACCTACTGTTCACATGATCTGTTCCATCAAAGAAAGTTTTTTATTGTGTTATTTTTTTGTCATACACCCCTTGTTGGTTCGCCTTCGAGCAGGTCTGCCTTGAGAATGAAGGGTTAAAATGTGAAGATGAAAAAAAAGTAACATTATTATGTAATGTTGTATTAACACACTCACAATATGTGAATGTGTTTTGAATCACCGAAGCAAAGCCCAAATTTCAAGAAACCGAGCTCACTGATGGCATGGCTCTGTTCCTTTTGAGCCTAAAAATAAGTGCACAAATTGCCTTCATTGTGTGTTTTGTTTATTGTGGGCATTTGGCATACAAACGGTTTACTCTTTAGTTCATTATTGCTGTTGTCAGTTAAGTTTCGGTGCTAATGCTTTGATGAATGAGGGCCAGATGTGGGTGCTGGCAAAAAAAAAAATCCTGGATTCCTTTTTACTCATATAAACACCATCAATGTCGAGAGCGTCAGAGATTTTCCCCGCCATCGCCAGGATCAACAGAGGGCGGGTCAACATCCAGCGATTATATATCACAATTAATTTTGAGATAAATCTTGACAGGAAAAAATGAAAAGAAGCCATTCCCCGGTGCTGTGTTTCCAGGTTTCAGGCACGCTTAATGATTGCTCACCTCAATGGATTTTTTCACATTTTGAGGATCGTAACTTGGGAGAGTGCATCAATTTGACTTCTCCAGAAGAGCGGAGTGCTGAATGTGGGATTAATATTTTCCCTGACGACCACGATGGTCCATCCAGCAGGGACAGCGTCCGGTGAAATTTGCTCCTGGCTTCGATGATGATGTAATGGAAATATCACTTGATTTCCAATGCAACACAGCACTAATGTTTTAGCACTGCAGTGGTAGTATAAAGGCTGGGTGTGAGTGTGTGCTTGTGTGTGTGGGTGTGTGACAGAGTGTTTGTGTGCATGCGTGTGCATGTTTGTGTGCACACGCGGGTGTGTGTATGTGTGTATGTGTGTATCTATTTGTGTGTGTACGTGCTTGCACGTGTGCATGTGTGCCTGTGTGTGCATGTGTGTATGTACAGTGGGCTTCAATGGAGAATAGACCATTCCTCTATGCAGATCCTTGCAAGGTCCTTCACATTCTTGTGTTTGCACATATCAACTAGGGGCAACATGGCTCAGGCAATAAGAGCAGTTGTCTGGCAGTCGTAGGGTCGCCAGTTCGATCCCCCACCCGGGCTGTGTCCCTGGGGCGAAGTGTCAGAAGGGGCCTTGCATGGCAGCCAATCGCCGTCGGTGTGTGAGTGTGTGTATGAATGAGTGAATGAGAAGCATCTCTTGCCTGGTGGAAACCAGTGCCCCTGAACCTCTGGAATTAACAGCCCCAAAACATCACTGAACCGCTACCATATTTCACTGTGGTTATGAGGTGCAACTGTTTTCATGTATCAAACACAAAGCATACCAATACTGTATCTGACCAAAATGTTCAATTTGGCCTCATCTGACCACAGCACCTTTGTTTAATAATACTTTAAATGACCAAATGAGACAAACATTGAATGCTAATAATTAAAGTATATTGTTTATTTAATAAAAACAATATTTTTGGTGCACTGCCAGTCAGGGGTGCCAATAATTCTGTAGCCCACTGTATGTGTGTGTGTGTGTGTGTGTGTGTGTGTGTTTAGTGTACTAGTTCTGTGTTTAGTGGCAGCACTATGTCGGGTTTCAGCACAGAAACACTAAATCAGGTTTAATTTCTCGTGTGGCACACAGGATCTGGGGCCAATGAGCCGGAGGCAGACAAAGCTATCAGACCCAAAACATCCCCAATGAACCATGGTTACGAATCTGTGCGTCATGGCATGTTTTGAGAAGCACAGCTGTAAGGTGACATAGCTTAGAAAAAACAATGCAGATTGCTCATTTTTTGTGAAATTTTTTTGTGTCAGAGTTGAAACAGGATTTGTCCACTGTTGTGGCTGTCACTCCATTGTGTTTCTAAGCGCACCAGCCACAGCTGCAATAATCTGTATCCAGTCAAAAACAGAAAAACTTTTCAGTGAGAATAAAAGCTTCCTCTTTCACTGTGTTTGGGCTTCTGTAACTTTGCTTGAGTAATATGTAGAGTAATTCTGAAGCAAAGGGTTACTTTTCAGAAGACACCAGGATTATGCCTGTAGCCTGGGTTCAAGAATAGTAATCATTTTATTTTGGGTATGTCATTTTCAAGCTTATGTCAAGAAAAGGGGTGATACTTTTTGAGAGTTGTTTACATACTTCTTTGTAACTGCTGGTAAGCATGAACACTGATTTCATATCAGATTCTCTTAGATGCTTCCAGAAGGGAATCTACAAACCATTTCAGACCCTGCAATAAAACTCTCATTGTGCAGTGACGGTATTCAATGCATTTGTTTTACAGTATATGCAATAAAGAATCGAGTAAGAGGTAAAAGTACTGAAATACATTTCTGCAGGTGCATTTCTTACAGATTTGGTTATACAGAGGGTGACACTTTCCATTTTGAGTCTGTCAGTTGAACAGTACCTATGACCTCCTCAAATCATGTATAAACTTTGCGCTACCTCTTTTGAGCAAAGATATTCATTCCATAAAAAGTGGAAATTGAATTCCTGATTTGGTGTTTTGGATGAGTGGTCCCACCAGCGCTCCAGGGAACAGCATGGCTGTTAAAACTAAATCTGAATTGAAGCTAAGGCGTTTTTTTTTTTATATGTTCTTTTTTATATTTACGCAAGAGACTTTATGGAAATGTAACCTTCAAAAAAAAAACTCCTTTGAATATTGTCAAACACACTTTCAAAGGCAAAGTTTGCACCTCTACCCTCTTTAAGTTTGCTCAACTCGGCAAGTCTGCTAGCCTGCTATTAAAAAACAACCCTGTTAAAGCATTCTTTGGTGTTTGTGTGGGGGGAATTGCAGCATTTACACGCACCTGAAGCAGGACTCTCTCTCTGTAAGAGCTCTGCAGGAAGTGTTGTGGTTTTATCAAAGGTTCGGCCCTGCGTGTGACACATCCACACATCTAGCAGGCCAGGCCTGGGCTGAATTCCCTACAGGAACGGTTGCCTATAGAAAATGGAACTGCCATCCGTGTAGCAAGTCTTCACTCCTGTACATTTAGCGATTGAACAGATTAAGGGTTTTAATGGAGCATACAGCAGTCAGTGTGTCTCCGTCTGAATTCAACCATGTATACACATGTGCAAACACATGCATACACACACACACTCCCAGACTCTACTGTGTATACACACATACACACACATATGCACACACACATAATGTACATATGCAGATAAGCACATGCACTCAGAGTTTCCCACATGCGCACACGCATGCGTGCATGCGCAAACACACACATGCAGGCACACACAAACAAAAACATTCAGACTTCCGTGCACAAACAGACATGCATTCATGCACGAACATGCACACACACACTTGCTGAGTGTGTTGTTCGAATGAGCTGAGGTCCCTGCAGCGTCTGTCTGTCCGTCTGTCATTAAGAACTCAGTAACAGGAGCCGCTGTCTGGGGGCCAGAGACTGACCAGGACCCAGCGGTGTCAAAGCAATCTGTACAGGTCGTCTGCAGGCCACAGAGGTCAATGGGGTCATCGGCCACTACCTCTACTGTTACGCAGCTAGCCTGAATCCACACCGCCAAAATCAGGCAGGCTAACAATGGC
The DNA here is from genome assembly GCF_963514075.1 of Conger conger. Lineage (NCBI taxonomy): Eukaryota > Metazoa > Chordata > Actinopteri > Anguilliformes > Congridae > Conger > Conger conger. The sequence continues at coordinate 34,290,605 of NC_083767.1, forward strand.
CCTCTCATTCAATAACCATAGCAAGACTGACCCGTTTCCGTCAGGAGGTCAAAGGTGAACGCTAACAGAATGTGCAGGTGGTACTGTTCGTATCTCTCTCCCCAGGGGCATGAGCTGTGAACGATATGTGTTTTAGAGTTTATATATAACACTCAGCGAGTGGAGTTGTAGTTGGAGTGAGAATATCTAATGATATGTGCACAGCAGTCAGTTAGGTTAGAAATGAGCTTATGGGCTTTGGCTGTGGTTGTGGTTGACATGCAGTTGTTTTTTTACAAAAGATAGAAAAGGCAAGGCTTATGGTCAATGTAATTTTAAGTAGAAACCCAAGGGTTGTTGTGCGAGGAACATTGGTGAATTGATGGCAAAATACCACGGTTAACCAAACAAGCAAATATTAACATGGTTGAGGAACAAAATATCTTTTTTATTTATTTTTCAAATTGATTTATGCAGTTGATATAGTTGGTAAGTACTTTGTCCAAGGGTATTACTCCATTTGTGTGAATCAAATCTATAACCTCAAAGTTCTAAGCCAAACCATTACGTTTACACTGCCATTTTTTACAATGAGCAATTATGTTATTTAACTCTGACAAGCGAGTTTAAATGCATATAGCTATTTTTACAGGCATAAAATGGGCCTATTCTGCATACAGACAGATACCTGACCTGTCTGTCATTTGCTGAGACTCATTTTTAGTGAGAAATAACTTTTTAGAACGTTTTCCAAATATGGAAAAAGTAATAGAAATTGTTTTCCCAGCCATCCGTGAAAGTTATTTCAGCGCACAGTAGACAATAGCCCCAAATCGCAGCATGCAGAGCTCACTGTATGAGTCTCTTGAGCGACAGTTCATAAACAAGGGACTTTTTAATTTTCCCAGAGTTCTTTGTGGAATGGGCCAATAATCTTATGTCCTTCTGTCTTCTGAAAATCATTTTAAGAGTTGCCAGATTCTGTTAGTGTCATCTTTGTGGCATTACTTCAGCAGTTAGTCACCCCGTTTTGTTTATTTTTATCCGTCTGTCTGCATTTAGTCTGTACTGCTCCTGTTCAAACTGTGTTGTGGGGTTCATTGAGGCAACACAATACGAAAAATGCCCGGAGGGCTATAATTTAAAGCGTTTTCCCAGGGTCATCGCTCAACAGCGACCCCTCTGGTTGATCTGACATCTGCAAGCTAGTTGTGCCACCTGCACTGCCCTCTGCAGTGGTTTTGACACAGCTAAGCCGTTCGACTACTAAGTTAAGTAAATATATTGAGAAAATGAAGTAAAAATATATTACAGAGATATTGCACCACACAATATATGGATAAGCACACACGCAAGCCCTGATATTATTATGCTGTAATATCAAAAAATGTATCACACTTGCAGCATATTTTGCAGCATACTCCATCGTAATCATTGAAACACGGACGTGTGTTAGGCTGAAGTGCCTCATCCTAAATCAACAATGATAGGATGGGCCCACGGTTATGTTCCATATAGCGGTGAAAAAAGAAAAGTTGTGGGGGATTAAAAAGTTTTTGGAAAACAAGGGATAAAGAGTTCCCTGTTGGACTCATAAGAAATTCAATTTCAGGGCTGTTAAGGGTTTTACAAGAGGTAGTGGTGCCCGAAAGTGAAAGCTTTGTGAGGCTTGCAGTGTAAAGGTATTTAAGGGGAGTGTGAGGTGGTTTCTTTAACTGCATGGGAACCTTTGCTCAAGGGCATTGTGTCAACACAATACAGAAAAGTAGGAGAGAGAAACCTTTTTTCAAAAATGGAACATAGTGCCAATATGTTTGAATAAAGCATATAATCAGGCAGACCTGTGTCAAATTCATAATTGTTTTGGATCAAAATACTTTTCTGTGCTCGAGTGGTCTCGCTGGAAGGTGTGATTTTTTGGTGTGAGTATTTCATAGGCTCCACTACACCAGACAAGCTCAATAAAGCATAGAAAAGTATATTTTTAAGTAAAAGTACTTGACACAGGTCTGTTATCTAGATCAGAAAATATATTCCAACACCAACACAATACAGTATGTGGTTAAATATATGCATTGTTGCTCCATTCAGATATGTCAAAAATACATTGTTGTACAACTTGGAATTTTCCAGATATTAATAATGTATTTCAATATGTTCAACAGGTTCAAAAATGTTTATTACTGTAATTTGACATAATTTGTCATCGGTGCTATCTCTAGTTTCTTCTGTCATCCATATAATTATTTTCGCTGTTTCTGCCATGTAAATCAATTTTTTCTACAGATGCTGGTGTTTGGTTGTTCAATGCCGTATGTTAGCAGCCCAGTAGTGAATAGCCTTTGATAGGTTAATTGCTCTTTCCTGGCAGCCCAAAATTTAATCCCAGCAGCTATGACTCCTGCTGAGTCTCCAAGTGACATTTACTGCTTCTGAAATCTGCGACTTAATGATCTATGTCATTTTCAGAAGGAAATGATGGAGGTAAAAAAGGGGAACAGGATACCCCCGTGGGCTTTCAAAATAAGTACCTGCAGACCAGCTAACTAATGCTTCACTTATAACATCAGCTAGATTTGCCTTTAAGTCATCTATCTATAAAAAAATGTAATGAATAAATAATTACATGCTTTCAGATATTAACCACCACATGTTTTCCTGTGAGAACGGTACCTCCAATTAAAAGAGCATATCAGAATTGCATTCAATATCGCATTGTTCTTTTGTGTAGTCATTACATTCAAACACAGTCCAAATCAAAGCGGTCGTGGTTAATTCGGAGCCTTTGGGCTTTTTCCTCTCTTTTTGAATGACCGTATTTGATTTGTTCGGTTCTAAGTACTTCTCCAAAAGTCCTCTTTGTTCTGGTAAGCAGAATGACTACGGCATTTTAATTTAGTAAACTTTCTCTTTGTGTGAGTGCCATTTCAGTGATGTCATGTATTATTCAAACTCACTATTCAAATGTCACAAGACCCCAGTTTTCACTCAAAGGCAAGTGGTGCATAGCTAATGAGTTACACCAATGCCTTCAAGAACAATGACTAGTACCTATAAAACTAATAAGCCTATCATCAATGGTACATGCTGTACCATGTACCATGTTCCCGAGTAACACTATGGCATTGTTAATATCTATAGTTGCTAAATTGTATGAAATTGGTAGACCAAGAAAGAGAAAAAGAGATACAATCTTTTCAAAGTGCTGAGGAAATGGTCACCTTTGGCCTGTATTTGCATTTCAGTTTGACATAAAGGATTGATTTCTTGAGGTAGTTAAAAAGGTGTTCTGCCAATTTCCCTCATCTGTACAAGGACCCTCTAACATTGCTCGGAGATGTAAATTGTTGACTTCATTTGCGAGGCCTGTTTGCTGAAAGTCCTTTGCAGTATTGATCGGTTAAGCAGTTGTGTGGGAAGAAATCAATAAATCAGAGCTGTAAAGGTAAGCACTGAATTCTGGGTAAGCAGACAAGGGGACGTCGAGGCAGAGAAAGTCAAGCAAAGATGTCACTTTGATGCCGGTGTTCCGGATGAGGTCCACGCCTGTCACAATTTCTTGTGTTTAGGGAGAGGAAATCATTTTGAAAGACGATGCTAATTCCCCAAACCGAGAGATATGCGTGACATACCCGGAGCGTGCAATCATATCTCAGAAGACGCCGCAGAGGTGCTCCCATTCATCATTTTTCTCTGTGGTTGGTGAAAAGTAGCATGGTTTCAATTAGCTAAATGGCTTCGAGAAAACTGCACAGGTTAGCCAATGGGGAAGCGCCTTCCTCGCGCGACTCTCTTCGAAGTACAAGTAGACTTCAGCCCTGCCGCCGGGAGAGAAATATCCAGGATTTACGCACCAACGCCAGACTAAATTATAGCAGCCCTTCACTGTTCTCACGCCAAGTCAAATGAATGAATTGGCTTTAATTTTCTTTGTGCTTTGTTTTTCGAAAGTTCTTTCTCAAAGCAGGAAGGATGTGTTTTCATTAAAATTCTGAGCTTTTGTATTCTGTGTGTGTGTGTGTGTGTGTGTGTGCGCGCGCGCGCGCGTGTGTGTGTGTGTGTGTGTGTGTCCTGTCCATTGCACTTTTGACAGAATTGAAATGAGTGGGAACGTGATCCAAGATTAGCGGAAATTAATTTATTTCGACAGCGATGCTCTTATTTTGTGGTTGGATACAGACATACTATTTGTCTGTGGAAGGAGGTTTGGGTAGGGTGATATTCAACCATCTGAATGACTTAGACTTCAGGAAGACAGCCACCCTGGATGGTGTTGTATTTGTCGAATAGCAGCTCTGCAACCTCCCCTGTAGCTCCCCTCTCCTCCTGATCCCAAATTCAGGCCTGGAGTCATGATGAGTTACCCTCAGCAGTTGGTCTCAGTCAATAAACAAGTTGTCACCAGGCAACACACAGCCTGGTGAAATCATTGAAGATTCTCAGGGTTCCGTTACTGTTACTGTTACCATTCTCAGAGAACACTTTAAAAGTTAAATCACAAGATCACATAAAAAAAAATAAACTTTCGTAATAATTAAGTAAGGAACTTAATGTGAAACACATTCATGGCTTTGAAAGTTAATAAAGATTTTTTTTTACCTCGATTTGCAAACAAAGGCACATTCACCACCGAGGAAAAAATCAAGCAGGACTTTACAAAAATATATACCTTGGGAAGTATTCAGAGAATTTAATGTAGATTTCATTTTAAATTGATAAAATTGCCATTTTTGAGTACACCTGTGATCAATGAACCAAAATTGAGTACACCTGTGATTTCCAATTATCCTAATTTCATGACTATAGTTATGAAAAGACCTGAGAGCACCAGAACGTTCTCTGTTTGGACTTATGGGCTGTGTCTATCTGCATGTCTATGTCAGGCTCCACATGAAAAGAATTGCGAGAGGAATTGAAAAATCAAGATTGTGAGACCTGTGACCAACCAAATCAGTGGAAACACAGTTGCAGCAGCAATCAGGAGCTATCAAACGAGCCATAGTACCACTAATCACAGCCGCAGTGGTCATCCTCCTAAAATGATGCCACAGACAGTGCGCTACTTGCACAATCTAGCTCTGAAAAACAGATGGGCAAGTGCTTCAGACTTGGCACAGGGGTTATCAATGGAAATCGGAGTTTCTGTGACAGCTCAGAAGGACATTGCATTATGTCAACCTCGATGGACGGCATCCAAGAAAAAAAACTCTTGCTTGCTCTTCGGCACAAAACTGCAAGATTAAAGTTTGCTAAAGAGCATGAAAAGAAGCCTGATGAACATTGGGAGCGCATTCTTTGGTCAGATGAGACCAAGATAAATTTGTTTGGCTCAGATGGGCAAGCATGTTTGGCGTGAACCTGGCCAGGTCTATCACAGTGAATGCATAGTCCCTACAGTGAAGCACGGAGGTGGGAGTGTGATGATATGGTGTTGGGGAGATAACATTTATAGATGGCACCATGAATGCCTGTGGATATACCAAAATACTGCCTGACAAGATGGCTCCCAGTCTCCGGAAGCTTCCAGAAGAGGATTATAACAGCATGATAACGATCCAAAACACACTATGAAAATCACACAAGAGTTTCTAATGAAGAAAAGAGTGAAAACGATGATCTGGCCAAGTATGTTGCCTGGCCAAGTATGTCGCCTGTTTTCCAGCAAAGAGCAACTTTAAAAAATTGTTTCTGAAGAATGGCAGAACATCTTTCCAGAAATTTCTGCTACACTGGTATCCTCCATGCTGAGGAGGATTGAGTCTCATCAAAAATAAAGGTGGATGTACCAAGTATTGAGAAAATAAAAGATTTGAATCTCAGTAATGAAAGGTGTACTGACTTTTGTTGCATTGAGTTCCTACTGTGGGGCCTGTATTTTTAATATAGTAAATCTAGACTGTTCGTTTTTAAGATTGCATAAGAGCAAATACCCTACCGTTCAACTTAGAAGTAATGCAATTACTATAAAGTGATACAATTTAGAATCAGTTATAATGCACAGTGGTGTATTCAGTTCTGTTGTATACTGTAAATGCCTACCATTTACAACAACACGACTCTCTCAAAGCTGTACCTGCGCAAGGGTTGTGGCATATCCATCGGGCCTATGTTGAAGCTCCTGAAAAGAGGTGAAGGTAGGGCAGCCTGTAGCATAGTGGTTAATGTTGGTGGTTCGATCCTCGCTGTAGCCACTATAAGATTGTGGCTGCACAGCCATTGGGCCCTTGAGCAAGGCCCTTAACCCTGCATTGCTCCAGGGGAGGATTGTCTCCTGCTTAGTCTAATCAACTGTAAGTCACTTTGGATAAAAGCGTTTACCTTTTAACTTTACATTTTACAAAGAATTAGTGATGAGGGCCTGTGCATAAATACTCCCCCTAAAAGATCCGTCCTCTGCACTGCCACTGTTGCTTAATAAAAAGCTTTTTTTACTCTTCCTTGCAGGTCAACAACTTTTGCATATAGGATGATTTCTTCTGCAGTGTCGATTGCATTATATATGCATTTTTTATGGCTCTATATTATTACTATTTTATGGGGTGCATGAATGATTAAATAATAAATACATTATATCTGTGACATGTAACTGAATAAAGATAAATGTGCAAAGTGATTACATTTCATGGCTACTTTCATGGTATGATTTATTGGCTTTGATTTTGATCCAAAAGTTCTGTTTAAAAGTTTGGGGTCACCTTGTCTTTTTCTGCTTTTTCTGATTTAATATTTTATTTTCTCTGTTTGTAATCAAGCTATTTATACATGGTCAAAGTGCAGACTCCGAGCTTTTATTAAAGGGTATTTTTATACATTTTGGTTTTAATTACAGCACTTTCATCCCCCGTTTCATGGTTTGAGACAAGTGAACTTAATGTCAAATAAACTAGTCATGTTTTGTAATTGCATGTCAGGTAAAACAATTATTGTAGTATCTACTACATATCTGGCAGCAGCATGATGGTTTGAGGCTCAATTGATATCTTGGACCCTTGATGTCTGAAAGCAATTTTGCCAAAACAAACAACTTGGAGAAATCTAAGATGGTGCAGGTCTTGAGTGTTGCTGCATAAATGTATTCCTATGATACCAAAGAAATATTTAATATTGTTGAATGTTGAAGCATTATAGTACCCTTGTGTATTATTCTCTTCATGAGTAGAATAAGTTCTTATAGTATGTGATTACAGCTTGTTTTTCTAGTGTGGTAGGAGGAATAAGGGACATTTTTTAGTAATAACAAGGGGAGTATGCAATGAGGCTTGGTCTGATAATAATTGGTGTCTGTGTCAAGAGAAACCAAGGATTCAGAAGTCTTGAACTTGCACCCTAATCGCTGTGTAGGGTTGATTGAAAAATAGCCAGGCTGATGAATCCATGTCTATTTTAGGGTAATGACAACATTGCTGTAGAGCAGCGGAATATTGAGCACAGGAGGTTAGCTTGCACTGGCAAGACCCGGAGCTGAGAATGGCGATTACCTGGAGAATTGAATGTCAGGGCAGGTTCACAGATGGAGTGTGCAGGAAGCCATTAGGGTGGGATTTTTTTCTTTGCTCCATATTCATTGCAGTGATTCCAAGCCAGCGCACATCTATGGAACTCTCAGAAAGGAATTATAACGCAGTTAAGGCAAAAGCAACGACCATGTTGCGTGCTTAGCCCTAGGTTTTTTGAGATGTTTTTTAATTTTTTTATTTTATTCTTAGTCAATGTTCTAGAACTGCATTGTTTACTATTTGATGGAATTACCAGTGGAGAAAATTCCAGAAGCTGTTAGCACACGCCAGTTACCATGGCTGCGTAGTAACAGAGGTGTATGTGTGTGCGGGGGTCTGAAGGATTGATTAATTTTTAAGGAGAGTGGTTTTAATTGCTCAGTGCTTCACCTCATTTTAAATGGCACATCTATAATTAACTGACTTGCGTGAATTCCATTAGGTTCTCTTTTTTTCTCTGTCTTTTACTTGGTTGATAAACTCACTGGATTGTGACTTTGTATTTAATTTTAATTGGCTTTAATAGATGAAGGTTAGGCTAACAATGTAGTCTAATTGGCGTTTGCAACATCCTGGCATAGTTTAAAAGTTTTGTGGTCTGTAGATGGAAAAGAACAGGGGAAGGAAATGCAGCTAGCAAGCCATGGCTGTTGATCCACCGGAATTTTGCCAAAAATCAGCGATACAGTGGTCCATCAGAAAAAGAACAAGTTCCAGCAGGAACATCATCCAGTAACACTCTTAAAAACTACCATGGATAACAGAAGAAAGCATGAAGGTTTATTTCCACTGTGGTCTTTGAAGTGAGGGGGGGGGGGGGGGGGGGGGATTTGGCAATTTGGCATGCATTCATAGATCTAAACTTCACATCTTACCATCATTTACAGTCTCAATAGAAATCATATTTCAGTAAGACCAGACAGTACACATATAAAAATACTCATCAGAATGCAAACTCTAAAAGACTATAAGACAAATAACAAAAGTTCAGCAGTAACATAATTACAATTTACACTTAATAAACCACCCCTGCTGAGCCAGACTTAAAACTGTCTGCAACACTGATCTCATTTAGGTTTTTTGGAATGTTACTCCACAGTACAGCAGCAGAAGGTCTCCTTGCCCATGCAGTGAATTAAATTGAAAGTGGCACAACTACCTGTTGTGTCATAAGTATGGGTATCTCTGACAGACTTAAAATGGTTTTCCTGTACCCTAAGCCATATTACATTCTCAGAGTGTGCGGAATCTAAATGCGAGTGGGCAGGAAGTTTTAAAATAGTCATTTTATGAAATATAAATTTGGTTTCTGATTTTTTTTCTTTCAATTTAGCAGCCAATTGTACCCTATCTATTCCAATTGCCCATGTGTTAGCTAGGAATACACCGCCTACACCCCGTCCCTCGGCAGCCCGGATGGATCAGGTGATCTGGAGAATGACATGCCTTCTCCAAGATGCATCACCCCGCCTGTGACTGTTATTCCAAGGTGCTGTTGTATACGGCAATCTCACTAATCCCTTAAAGCAGCAAGCCAATTATGCCGCTCCATATGAGCCGGCCAAACTCTTTGGCAGGACAGGGAATTGAACCCCAGTCCTCGTTCTCCAACTGCAACAAACTGATGCCTGCATCAAGGTCTGTTACTTTAGCCGTGCACCACTGTCGATTGACTGATTTTACTTTTACGGATTTTGGGGCATTGGTCAACCAGGAACAACCAATGATTAGAGCTCCTGCCAGTGTTTTTAAGGTCCCAGTGTCCAAGAGCCTAGAAACTCTAGCCAAGAAGTGATTCCTGTTGTTAATTTGTGCTAAAGTGCTTTCTATGCCATGCTTTATCTGGAAAGATTATTATCAAGGAAACAACCAAAGTAATTCACAGATACCTTCTCAGCAAAGCAATCAACACATCTCCAACTAAAACTTTGAAACCTAGTGATCTCTTTCATCTTATTTTAGATCCAAATAAAGTTAACTTGGTCTTCCCAAGATGAAGAGAAAGCATATTGTCAGTTAACCATCTGCTGACTTTCTACTTTTCAGAACCCAAGGTGTGTTCTATGACACTTTGTGTGACATAAGCAAAACAGAGTCGTAACCTTAAGAGTCGACAAGAACAAGCAGCTTTCATATAATTTACATAAAATAGGAAGAATGGTGGACCAAGAATGTCCTCTTGAGGCACTCCACAGTCCAAAAGTTTGGGTTTGGACAGCACCCCATTTACATCCACCAGCTGGGTTTTAAATAACCTCTTTAAAACCCACAGCTTTCAATTCCATCAAAGAGATATTATGATCCACTGTGTCAAAGGCCTTTTGGAGGTCTAACAGCACCATACCACAAAATTGATCCCCATCTACTGTATTTCTTTTCTTATGTGATCCGATAAGTATCTGTAGAATGTGATTTCCTGAAACCTGGCTGGAACTGAAAAAGCAAATTATGAGATCAAGATCAACTGTTAAGAAAATGCAAAATTTTGAATCGTTCTGCAGTTAGGCGAGTATTATAGTACTCATTTGCACAATGCTGGTGGACTGCAGACCTAGGTGAAATACGTCATTGTTCTGGATTCAAATAATTTTCCATGCTTTGGTGAGCTTGTCTGTATTGGAACCAATGAAATAGTAACAAAAAGTGCAAACCCCAACTCGTGGTCCTCTTGGTTGGTTCAATTGCTCCAGGCAAGATGAATCGAGCACAGAAAAGTGTTTGAATCCAAAACAATAATGTGTTTGACCCAGGTTTGGTGGACTGAGAGCTGGCACAAAGGACACCCTATCCCTGTAAGCTGTTTTTTTCTTCTTCTTTTTTTTCATTTGTGTTTTTTAGTTCAGTTTTCATGTAAAGGAGGTCAATGGTGTAAGGATTCTGAAGTATGTCCTAGTGGCCTTTCCCACGATCAATAATGGGGTGATGAGGCTTGTCAGCCACCCAGATCTGACAGACGCTTGCTTGCTGGGCGCTGAGTTAGCGGTAAGTGCGCAGTGGGGAAGGAATATTCAGGAAATGGTGGCAGAGCGCCGGACCGCTTGGAAGTCGCTAGGCTCGAGTTCCAGGTTGTCTCGTGCTATTTTAAGACGGGAGTCAGAGAGGAAGTAATTTAGAGTCCTGATGGTTAATTTCCAGCCAAATGAAGTGAGCACAGGTTTGACCCTCGCACCCTCTCTCCCCCCCCCCCCCCCCACACACACACCCCAGAGAGTCCCTCCAGCAAGCTGTGCTTTTAAGAAAAATCTTTAGCAAAGTGCTAGTGCTGGAGCCATTAGCCTGGCCACAACAAGTTCATTCGATGCTAGTCTACCACAGGTGACACAGGGATCATGACTATACAAAATGACAAGCACCTGCACTCTCACCATAAGGTCATACAAATAGTCTCCAAAACTACATGGACAGTTAAGGGTATGTTTCAAAACATATTTTTATGGTTATTATTTTCTTTGGCTGTATTTGTATTGCTTTCATCCATGGTCCTTAGTTCAGCGGGCCATATCGTCTGTATTGTTGCACGTAGAGACCAGAGAGAGACATATTTCCATACCCGCAGAAGACCTGTCTCCATTGGGTTTATTTGATATCTTTATTTATTTTAAAAAAAATGATTTTCTCATTTGTGGCAGTGGTGGCAAGCAGTGGTGCTTAGTGCTGGAGTCCCATAGGAGTCTGAGGTACACCCTTGTACCGTTTCCCAATATGAGTAATGGGGTGAGAGGCCTGCCAGCTGCTCACAGATGAGGTCTGAGTTAGAGGGAGCCATGGCTATTAAAACCAGGGTAACACAAAATGGCATTTTATCTATGTAAGAGAGGGAGTTGGCAGAGTAGTGGAACAGGGCAACGGAACGCATTCCTCTGCCCGCAATCAGATCAGTGTTTGCAGCCCCTTTTTACAATTCTGAGGTATTAAGAGATGAATTATTAGGGATTCCATATGTGCCGGAGCTGGCTTGTCACCCGAACTGGCCTGGCTCTACCTGGCCTCATCATGAAGCGTTTTTGAGTATCTCCTCCCGGGAAAAGCCGGACCGTGCCGCTTAATGCATCCTGGCAGCAGGAATTGCCGGAATGACTTCATCCCCCATTGAAGTGAACGATAAGTGACCAGATTGCATCTGAGCGGTGAAAATCGCTAACGTAACAACAAAGCCGGCCTCCGGGGTGACCGCTGGTATTGGTTTACCGAACCCCATCTCCCTCACTACAGCCGCAGCCAAATCAGCACGTAATCTCCCGGCTGGAGGTTCAGATAATGGATGAACTGTGTGTACAGTGGACGTTGCTATGCTCTGAGGACCTCCAGCTTCTGCCTCTATCAGGCTTCTATAGCTCTCAATATTGCTATTGGTGTTATTGGACTGGAGTATCCTGACTGATTGTTAAGCTTTCAGGCTCATCATAGTGGTTCAGGGACAGTGCACACAGTGACTGCATTAAACTCTAATCTCTGTTGTACTGTCAGAGCCTCCTAGGTACTGTGGTGTTCGGTGTGAGTCACAGAATCAGGGTGGGTTTGGGGGGGTCAATAACGGTCTTTAAAGGTGATTTCAAAAGATTATTTTGGCACAAAGGGCATAGGACCGCATTTTTTTGTGTGATGTTTTTCTGAATAAATATTTTCTCAAATGGGAAGAAACTTTTTTAAGTAATAAAGTTTTGCAGACTTCCCTCGGACAATTTTCGCATGGGTTACGACGCTTGGAGCTCGGATACCGTCTGACACTTTGTATGGTCAGATTGTGACAACGGATGAGTGCAAACTCCCGACTCCCGACCAGATCAGAAAACCATATATCATCTGCTGGCAAGACCTTTCAAACCTGACAAATTCAAGCTGGTCGTGCCCAAATTTTTTGGTCAAAAAACAATCGGCAGCCCGTAAGCCAGTTGCATCTCACACGTAGCGACGAGCGATATAAGACCTAATGTTTTTCCTTCCGATTTCGTTCCCATCTGAAGATAACAATCAGGAGCCCGCAAGTCATATAGTGCATGCCTGCCCTTTATGTCATGCCAATTTGTGTAAATCTGGGACATACAAAATCTCTATGGTTGCTTGGTGGAAACGGCCCAGAGGCAGTGGTGTAGAATGGGGGTTAGGATTCTGGGCTTGCCACTCTGAGGTTGTCGGTTTGAATCCTTGTTGGGCCACTGGTTTTGTACCCTTGAGGAAGATGCATAAGCTAAATGTCGAAGAATATCCAGCTGTATGCGGACTGTATGTCACAAATGTAACCTCTGTAAATCCCTATGTATAACGCTGTCGGTTAAGTGTTTGAAATGTAGGTGTAGATGTTTAGACTTTAAGTTTCACTTTATGGTTTTTTTCATAGCAATGGCTAAAACAAGGCTCTATGTCTTGAAAGAGAAATACTATTAATAAGGGGCTAGTTTTCCATAACCATTGTAGCACTAGATAATCTTAGAGCCACTCAACGTCATAATTAAACATGTCAGATTGATGCTAGCAGGATGAATCCATATCCGCCAGGTACGTTGTGAGACCACCGGTTTTCTGAATGGTTAATAATAGGCTAAATGATGAGTGAATCAGCCCTTGAGATACAGTATGTGTCTGGCAAAACACATGCGAATGAATGAAGAGATTGAACAGAGGGAACTTCATGAAATACAAATCCTATAGAGGGCGGAAGTTAGTGAGGGCAAAGCACTGTTCTCATGCTGATACTGACAAGCCACTCATATCTCAAGACGCCACACAGACAAGTTAGAGGATTTTACCATTCTCTTCTCCAGAGAAATTTCCCCTGGTTTGAAATGAGGGCTGGGAAAACTAAATAAAAAATACCAGGTCCCCTGGCAATGCATAGGGATTTATTTGGTAGTTTTTTGTGCGATTTCAGCTCCAGTCAGCTCATTGCTGACTTAATTGCATTATTACAGGATCATAATTGGTGAAATGGCATTTGTCCACTTGGTAAGAGCAGTTATGTTTGATGTGGGTATTGTCTAGACTCAGGTTGTTGTGGGGATCATTTGAAATGCAGTGTATGCAGTGTACAGCAGAATACAGCTTTGAAGTTACTGCTGACAACCATTTAATGGCCACATTCAGAGTTCTACAGCTACCTCTTCCTGGGAATTATATTATTTTTATAAACCATGAAAAGGAGCCATGAGCTTTTTGCGTACGATTTATAAACAATGCAGGAATAACTTTTAAGTTGTAAACAAAGTTGACGTCTTCTGAAATAATCATAATGTTTTGCTTATTTTTCTGTCAGTTGTGCTGTGACCCTGTGACGTTTCAAAGTTTTGACATAGTCATAATTTTCAATGTGTTATGATAATGTCTATTTTTTTCCCAGTTGTCATAGGGCCAAGAGGAGGTCTATGATGGCCCCAGTATGTAAGGAATGTAAGACTATCTGCTAAATGTAGATCAAGGCTACTGGCGATCATTTATGTTCTCTCAAATTCAACTGGAGCATTTTTGGCACAGCAAATTAAATTGTGTGGCCAAAGTTAAATTTGTTCCCAAGCATATGTTGGTATTGTTGGTATAAATGTTGGTGTACATATACAATGCCTGTACATGTGCACACACGCATTACATGTGCATGCAGAAGTGTACTTTACCAGCAGGACACATATACTCATACATATACATATACATCTCTCTCTCTCTCTCTCTCTCTCTCAAGGCTCTGTATTAGCATGGTATTATAAATGTTGCCATGCTGCCAAAGCAAAGGTGACACTCCGCAAATAATTACATTTCTCCCTGGGAGCGTGGGGTCGGGCAGGGGTGCTGGGGTGGGGGTGAAATAGACTAGCCTTTCTAGTACTAATCACCATAACAGCAGCTAACAATAACAATATGAATATGCATAAACCCAGACATTAGCGTGTTTGCCTGGTGATTGAAAGCTGCTCCAAATGTAAATACGGTGCCGGTCCTGTCCTGAACCAGGGAAGTCTGTTTGTGTTTAGCATCTTCTCTCTCCTCCCTCTGCTTTCACTCTGCCTCAGGGTCTTGGCTGTCCTCTGATTTGTGCAGTTAGGTCACCCTCATTTATCTCCAAGCCTAACAACGGCCCGGTTTCGTGACTCTCAATCCGTGACACGTCTGGCCGTGCTGGCGTCGTGGTGATGACACTATTTGTAGAGTTGCGGCCTCTTCCCTGTGTGAACCGAAGGGCCAGTACATTTTGGGCCTTTGATTAAAACCAGGCACTGGCCTGGATCATCACCGGAGCCTTCTCCTCTCATTTTCGACCAGTGATAAATCCAGTTCACAAACTCTGCGGCCTTATTTTGTTTTGTCTCGTTTCAGGTTCTGTTTTGGCCATTGTTTACTGTTGTTGTTGTTTTGTTTTGTCTAGTTTGGCAGAATTGCATTTCAACTGGGACCGGTTGCTTTTGAGCCACACAGTACTTGCGCTTGCTGCAGTGGAGCTGTAATTGAAAAGAAAGCTGTTCAGGGGGAGGAGCGGGAGGATATCTCCTGGCGATCTCAGCACACAACATCTCTCCTCTCAGCACAGGGACCAAAGGAGATGTTTGCTGTGAGGATTTCCTGCCGGTGATGAATATACAGTAGCTGGTGCTCGACAGCGAGTACTTAATAGAATTTTAGAGGCTCGGCAGACGCTGATGGAGTGACACTCTGCCTCCCTCTCCATCCCCGGCTCATAATGATTCTCGCAATGGCTCTAACCTTTTAATTCACACCGTGGATGCCATGCATCCTCATATAAATATTCCCTGTTGCTATTACTCCATGCTGGGGTTTTCTTAACTCAAACTGTGTTAAATTGAGCAGATTGTAATGTAAACTGGACTGGGTTGGATTGTATTGAATTTTTGGGGGGTTAAAATACATATGAGGTAGTGGCTGCAAGATTGCTAATCCTGTTAAGACACTGTTCCAGTGTATGCATGGGCCCCAAGGTGTGGTATCTATTAAGGCACTGTTCCAGTGTGTGGATGGGCCCCATGGTCTGGTATCTGTTTAAGCTATGTTCCAGTGTATAGATGGGCCAGAAGGTGTGGCAACTGTTAAGGCACTGATCTATGGAGGGAGGGTTTCACCTGGATTGATTTTGACTCATGCCTGTGCAAGCCCAACTGTGATCCTTAATAAATAGACATTAATGAGTGCCCATTTCTCTCTAAAACAAAAACTCATGCCCAGCTAACACAAACCATCCGCACAATGTTGCTGCCATGTAGTGGCAATATTGTAGCACTCGCAACATTCCAACAACATTATGAGAACATTTTGTGTTAGCTGGGTAATAACCTCCACAAACTCATGAATGCGTGAAATAGATTTCTGATCCCTTTTGTTGCACTTTTCATCTCAGTCTTATCAGACAGTTGGTGCTGTGGAAAATGCTATAAAACTCTGGAAAAGTTTTCAATAGGATGTTATAACATCTGTACTCCCATAGTGGGAACTGGTATAATCCTCTTATACTCACACGGCTGACTTTTTGTTAGATTGTTATTTTGTTTATTTATTTTTCCATTCATATTGAAATGAATGATGAAACGGTAATTTCAGAGTTTATTGAAATCTTATGGCACCCCAAGGGTTTAGCTAAAAATGACCTGATTTCATGAAATCATGTTTGTTTTTGTTAATGGCTAAGTCAACAGCTTGGTAACATTTGAAAGCACTACTGAAATCAGGTTTGTTGGCATTTCATGTAATTCCTCACATAAGACATAAATCAAATTGACAATGTGACTTGTATTGCTCTTTCACACAATTATCCATTGTGAAAGTTTTTTTTTTTGTTTTGCATATTTCTCAATTGTTTTGTATTAAGGCTGTACTTTTGGCAAGACATTATATTCTGCGGTCATAGAAAAATACATTTCTGCTGCCAGAGAAGGCGTTAAATGGACTGTGACCGCCGTCCAATAAAAAAAGAGAACACTGGTAGTCATGGGAACTGTAACACATGACAGAACCGATCAGGAAATGGATCAGTGGCTGCCTAAGACAGCTCCACCATCACTGAAATATTTAAAAAAAGTGGAAAAAGTTCTAATTGAACTCAGTGGAATGAAATTCTATCCAACATTCAGGGATAGGCAAAAATACATGAAAATACATTTTGTAACAAAATCCAATGTGCACAAATTTCTCACAAATAAACCATACATTCAGCTCAAACAATTAGGGATTCTCCTCCAATGTATATTTTATTTTACAGTGATACAGTGCCTTTTGTCCTGTGTGGTTGCATAAGAAAGGTTTGTTGTAAAAATGCATATTTGTTGCATTGATTGAATAGGTGGCTAAGTACATTTTAAAGTGAAGTTACTGTTAAGTGAAAGCAGATCACTTGGTCGCAGATACCCTTGTATTGCAAGCTTTCATGCAAGGAATCGAAACATTCTTTTCTTGCACAGTACGTCCATGCCAGACACATAACCCAATATTTCATCATTAAGTGTGTAGAATGAAAAGGCAGATTGATTTTAGTCAGAAACTCAATAACCGTGGCTTGTTTTGGTTTTCACTGCTTTGGATTGCCACAGCAGAAGAACAACCAGCACTTCACTCACCATTCATCCACAAAACCTTCTCTCCGCTTATCCGTTTTTCAATATTTTGTCATTATAATAAGCTTTCCTTTCCTTTGCATACCCTCCTAAACTTTCCCTTACTTATGCAATTCGAATATATTGCTCTATATTAAAACCATACTGCGATATGTCAAATAATACAGTTCATTCCATGAAGGTACCCCTGATAGATTTTCAAATGCACTTCAATATGCTGTCAATTCTGCTTAATAATGCATTCTTTTTCTATGTATAGTATTATTCAGTATATTTGTGTCAGTACAATGACAATATATTGTACATTTAAATGAACAGCTTCATATTTCCCAAAGATGACCAAAATGAAATCCCATAATGCTGCCATTAAGGAAGGTCGAATGTGTGTGTAGGCGTGTGTGTGTGTGTGTGTGTGTGTGTGTGGTGGGGGCAGAAGCTTGTTATGCAGTGAATAGTGTGCATTACTCCTTCCGCCCCCAAAATATGCGGTCACCCTCTGTCCACATGGCCGGCTTGCGAGGAGCGTGCCAAATGGGGCCCTTGCCAGTCTCCAAAAATCATCGGATCTTTCAAGCTCATTAAGACTTTGAAATGGAGACGAATAACGTTTCCCTTACAAAAAAAAAAAAAACTACCAAAAAAAAAAAAACGTATTTATGTTTTGGGAACGCGGCCTCTGAATAAAACTGGCTCACTTGTCAGTAATATTCCATGGTCCAGTGGGGAAATTGAGCATGGCGGCCCAACAAAGCCATGCTGTGCTGCAGCGTTTGGAGGACTCAGACGCACCCACGTCTCTCCCTGATGGATGGGGTTCCCATTCTCTCGCCGTGGCTCTGAGATGGGCAGGTTGCTGTGACTTAGCCTGAAGCCAGGTTAGGATGGCAGCGTTCAGCCGAGCTGCTCTGATCTCTGATAGCTCCGCTTCTGAGGATAACCACTGTAATGACAACAGTGTGCTTTTGTACAGGGAGCGAGTGAGCCCTGCGCCTGTGTAAATTATGTGCGTATGCGTGTGTGTGTCTGTCTGTGTCTTTCTGTGTGTGTGCATGGTCATGTATGCATGAGCATGCCTGTGTGTCTATATGTGCAGTTTGTGTGTGGGTGTGTATGTGTGTGTGTGTGTGTGTGTGTTTGTGTGTGTGCCTGTGTGTGTACATAGGAAGTTTGTGTGTGTGTACGTACGTGTGTGTGTGCACATGTGGTTGTATATGTGCTGTTTGTGGGTGTGTGTATGTGTGTGTGTGGACATGTGTGTTTATATGTGCAGTTTGTGGGTGTGTGTATGTGTGTCTGTAACCCCTTGCACCAGGCTGGACTGTGACCTCTGACCTGGTCACTTTGATTGACACCAGGCTCTTGAGGCCCTTCTCTGTAGGCAGTCCTGGCCTCGTGTCTGTCGTACTGCTCCCGGCTCGGGAGAGCTAGTGGTGGAAAGGCATTGTTAGAGCATCTGTCCTGACGGCGCTTCTCCTCGTCTCCAAACCCTGGAACGCGGCCGATAAAGTTGCGTTCCCTGCCGGGAGAATTTCCTCTGGATTATTCAGCCTTGTTTGGCTTTGGATAATGGTTTCTTTGAGCAATATTTTGCTAATACGGTAATGCGAATGTTTTTCTAACGTTATTATTTCATCTCTTATTGCATTAGGCCATGTGGTGATTGTTTACTCTGCTCGCTCCTTGCTGGGAGGGGGTGGTGGGGATGGATGAAGAGGAGGGGGGGGCATGGCGTTTCTGAAGAGTGCAGGGCCACTGGACGCCGGAGGCTCCGTCTCGGCCACAGAAGTGTGCACTCCACTCGCGTGACATCACT
Source organism: Conger conger (assembly GCF_963514075.1). Taxonomy (NCBI): domain Eukaryota; kingdom Metazoa; phylum Chordata; class Actinopteri; order Anguilliformes; family Congridae; genus Conger; species Conger conger. The sequence goes on from NC_083767.1 coordinate 34,309,438, forward strand.
CACACGCCCCAGAATAAACGCTACAGGGGTGCGGGCGGAGACTGGGTGCGTCTCTACTGTCATTCGTGAGTAATGGCTCCATCAGGAGGAGGGGGGCGAAGTCTGACACGGCCTTCCTGACTGTCTTTACCGCCTCCAGATGAGCCTTCTTAGAGGGGGGAAATGTGATTGGTTCACGCAAAAAATTCTGCATTTTGATTGGGTTCAAGAAAGTTTTTAGTTGACATAATGGAGACTGTCTCTGCTGTCAGTCCTGAGTAATGGTTCTGTTAGATGGGGCGGGGTCAAAGTGCAACATAGACTTCCCGAGAGTCTTGACCCCCAACCTCCGGCGCATCTGGCAAGGGAAGTCACGACTTCTGCAATTCGGGTTCAGCTAAAAACATTGCGCTCTGATTGGTTTTTTAGCGAGTCTTAGCTAGGGTTATGGAAACCATTTCCATTGTCGATCCTGAGTAATGGCTTTATAAGACGGGGAGATCAAAGAGCGATTTAGCATTCCTAAGAGACCCTTTCTCACTCTCTTTCTCTCTCTCTGTCTCTCTATGCACTGTCTGGGAGAGAGAAGTTAGTTGCAGCTAGCAGAATTCTGTCAGCAGAGCAAAGAGGCACAGGTGTAAAACAATTCAAAGCAAATCCCACAGTGATTCAAGGTTGTTGTTTTTTCACAGAAAGCATGCAGGAGCTTGGCAGGTCAAGTAATAGGGCGCAGAGACCCTTGGGTTGACTAAGTCCAGGCTTGGCACAGCGTTTGATGCTCTCTATAGCGGCGCTGCTCAACTCCACGTCCTGCGGGCCGCAGTATCTGCAGGTTTTTGCTTGGACTGTACGCTACACCACCTGATTTAGATAATTACTCTATCCGCTTGGTTCAGTTAATTAGTGAAATCAGGTGGTGTAGCACTCGGTTGAATCGAATGATTTGCCTTCATGCGTTCGGCCTCATGAAACTCGGTAGATTCGGAAGAACATGTTTTTTTATTTGTTTTAATGCGTGGCTAATGGATTGCATTAAACATGTGTTCCCAACAGTATGAGTCAGGGCTCATACGCGACTAGCTGAAAGCTGTTATTATGCTTTTTTTTTTGCTATGCTAACAAATTACCTTCATTAAGTAGCATTAATGACTCACCAAAGCAGTCCGATCGTACTTCGGGACGTGAGAAATTGGAGTGGAAAGACTGACCGAAAATGTGTAATTATAGGTCAGTGGAGAAACACTCTGGTCCTTTTTTTTTTTATGTTGCAGCTCTTGTCATGTCCGCTCCGTTTTCCTCAAACAAGGAATCATTTTATCTTCACGTAATTATTATTTTTTAAACCATTATATTGATGATTGCAGTATTTATCTCTCTTGTGGGTTTTTAATGGATGTGAGACGGCATTCGGAGGTTGGCAGGTCGGGATGGGGGTGGGGGTTTGGACAGGTATCAATGTTTGGTGTGTGCAGAGTTTGTCGGGCCGCTTGCCAGGGAGGGAGCTTAGTGGTATAGGTATAGGGAGGGGCAGGTTTGGGGAAGCTCTTCTCCGCAAAAACCCCTCCGGATGAATTTCTCTCAAGCGGAAAAGTAAACCTGGGAACTGGCAGGACGTCGGCAGGTTCGCCTGTCGCCGTGGCGATGACACTTTATTTTGCTTTCCAGTCGACGAGTACTGGGAAGACCTCGGACACTAACTCCATTGAGCTCTTTCATGAATGAAACTCATCAGCTTGCCGCCTCCCGCCCCTCTCCTTCTCTCATTTGCACTGGCAAAGGTACGGAGAGATCTCCAGGGGACTCCCCTTCTATTGCTCATCCTCCAAAAATTCAACCACCTCTTTTCCGTCACTGTTCAGCTCATGCTTGACCATTTAAGGTGGAAGGCTAATATGTGATTAGAATGTTCTTTGCTGAACCACTACTGGGAATCAATGGAGTTCTAGAACACTGACTTCTGAATTTATTTTATTTTTTTAAACATTCTGAATCCCTTCAAAGGGTTAACAGTTACATGTTCGATTACATGTCGTTTGGCTGACACTTTTATCCAAAGCGAAAGACAGTTTATTTAGACTAAGCAGGAGACAGTCCTCCCCTGGGGCAATGCAGGGTTAAGGGCCTTCCTCAAGGGCCAAACAGCTGTGTAGATCTTATTGTGGCTACACCGAGGTTCGACCCACTGACCTTAACCACTACACCACAGGCCACGCCCCAATAGTTTACGTTTTTTCTTACATTTTAAAAACTCACTTTAGTCTGTTCTGCTTTCATTAAAATGCCTGAAAGAATAATTTCTATTTGTAGGGGCAGCAGTGTAGTCTAATAGTTAGGATGCCTGTCTGGGGTGCAGTAGTTGTACTTTATTAAGCAAGGTACTTAAGCCGAATGGTTTTGGTAAATATCCTCCAGTGTAACTGACTCTTTTTAAGAAGTATAATCTGTGTAACTCAGACTTGGGTCAGATATGTAATTGGGCGACATTGGCTCAGGCGGTAAGAGCAGTCGTCTGGCAGTCGGAGGGTTGCCGCTTTGATCTCCCGCCTGGGCTGTGTTGAAGTATCCCTGAGCAAGGCACCAAACCCCAAAAATGCTCCTGGTGAGCTGATTGTTCCCTTGCATGGCAGCCAATCACCATTGGTGTGTGAATGAGAAGCATCAATTGTACAGCGCTATATAAATTCCAACCATGTACCATTTAATTGTTTTGGATTCAAATGTTTTTCTGTGCTCGTGTCTTGCCTGGTGCAGTTCAGCCAACCAAGAAGACCAGAAGGCGCTTTTCGCACTTTTTTAAGAGTATTTCAATACACCAGATGAGCTTGGTAAAGCTTGTCTCTGTGCATTGAATTTAAACCAACTACACATTGGACCCAGTGGATATTCGAAAATCTGGGAAGAAGGATTTGCTGTGCATTTAGCTGAGGGAATGTTTCATGTGTGTCCCTTTGGTCAGAGGACTGTGGCAGCAATGTTGTCTGTTGTTTCATCTTTTCCGAAATGCGAGCTTCCAACCGCTGCTTCTTTTTGCTCTGTTGTGACCCAGCTGATCTGCACAGTCACTGCATCAGAATGGGTCTGCCTTCTGCTCAGCTGGAACAGGCTGTGAACACAGTAAAATGTTCAGTGTTAATTCAACACGAACAGTGTTATGATGGGGAGTGTTGTATGATGGGGTGCAGGGATACATTTAAAGTCTTAATGCTGCAAAGTATCTAATTTTGCTGCTAAGTATCTCATTATCTAATTAGATGGAATCATTCATTTAATCTGACATTTTTGACATAGACTTACAACTGCAAACTGCACTTGAGTCCTTGATGAAAAAAGTTTTACCGCAGTCTCCTATGTTATTAAACCACCATTTGTGGGTGTGTGGACGTTTTCAGAAAATGAAGCCAGAAAAATTTGTTGGAAGAAAAACCAAGACACAGCCTGGCCCTCCAGGACTGGAGCTCTATAATATCACATCATGTAGAAATGAGATGGCTCCAACCAGGAGCTGCATAATAGTAGTAGAGTAGGTAGGAAGCAACCTCCACCATTGACCGAGAACTGAAGACACATCCATCCGTCTATCCATTATCAAACCTACTTATTCCTGGACTTTATCACAGGGTACACACACCCTCATAACATATACCATTCACTCACACACTCATACAAAACCGGAGTACCCAGAGGAAACCCACACGGAAAGGGGGAGAACATGCAAACTCCGCACAGAAAGGAACCAAGGACCTTCTTGCTGTGAGTGAATGGTGCTACCCACTGCGCCATTGTGCTGCCCATTGAAGACACATGCTTTGGATATGGAAACCGCCAACCCCCAGGGGGCTTTGGGCATATTTGCAATGGGAGACGTATTGCTCTTATAGCCTCAGCTGGGGGGATCAACGGGAGGATACAGACACGGGGGGGGGGGCTACGTATTATTTACCAAGGTCAAAAAAACCAAGAGACACTTGCATCATTAGCCAACACTTTGAGGATGTGACAACCGCACCTTTTAAAAGAACGCCTTTGAAATCCCATTTGGGTGAAAGCGGGTTTCCAGGGTCTCTCTAACGGTGGGGGAAGTGGGTTGGGAAATGCGATGGGCATTCAGCGGATACTTGGAAGCGCCGTTTCGGCAATTCAGACGGGGATTCAGGTTCCCGTTCCACTTTGCGCAGCTATATTTGGGCCTGGAGGGTCGTCTATGAGTCCCACCCCCACCCCCACCTCCGATAGTGGCCCTGAATGACTGCATCATCCCCCCCTCCTACTCTCATTGACTGCCTGTGTCCACCTAGTTAAATCACACATCTCCAATGCACATTACTGTAGTGTAATCTCTCTGGATTCATGAAAGGTTTACAAGTATTATTATATTTTTATTAGTACTGATTATCCCCCCCCTTGTATTTACACTCACTAAGCACTTTATTAGGAACATTTTTACTTTATTGCACCTACTTAGTAATGCAAATATTTAGTCAGCCGTTCATGTGGTAGCAACTAAATGCATAAAAGCATGCAGATGTGGTTCTGCTGTTTTTCAGAGCAAATGTCAGAATGGGGAAGAAATGTGATCGAAGTGACTTTGGAATGACTGTCTGAATGACTGACTGAATGACTGACTGAAACTCAAGTGCAAGATAGTGTGCTTCCAGAATAGGGGAACTGATTTACTGGACTCTTGATATCCACACCCCAGAATGTCTCCCTGAGCATTAGAGTTTGCTGAACACAAGTGGCAAAGCATAAAACACAATACACCCTGCAGAAAACTACCCAAAGAAAACACAGCACCATTTTTCAGCACCATGAACATAAACCTGTCAGTTTCTCCAGTATAAATTAGATCTGGATTTATTCATGAACACTTGCCTACTATTTAACTCTCAGCTTTGACACACACTTGAACTTGTTAGATTTTATCTTCATGTTGAGTATGGTTTGTTGATTCACTCTCGTGCTCTAAAAACTAAATGGACATACGTGTTCATTTGTCCAGCTCTGAGTGCGTTGAACCAAGAACAGTTGAGTCTTCAGTAGGCAAAGGATGGAATAAGTGATGGTTCACTAATGAGTAGTCTGAGTAGGCACTGTATTTCACCACCAAGGGGGCCAAGGTTGAGATTGATCAGACAATGACCTTGAACCTTGTTCAGTGGTTTGTCTGAAGGGGGGGTAAACAGGTGGCAACTAGGGTTGAGTGGAATGATTTGAGTTGGCCTGAAGGTGACAGTAGCAGGGTCTATGATGAAGATGGAGGTCACTATCAGGACTTGGCAGAAGAGGCGACGACAGGGGCGGCCTATGAATAGGTGGTTCTGAATAGGAACGCAACCAAGCGCCAAACCTGATCGCCGCTGGCGACCGGTGTCGGCACGCCAGGATTTCGCGAACCGGTACTTTGGCAGTCCAGTAGTGGCAGGCACCGTTGACCAACTGTCCTTTCACTTTTAACCCGCTGATCCTCATCTGGACCGCCACGCTTCAGCTGTTACGCTGCTAGACTACCGTTGTGCTGATTTGCAGAACGCCAGTGAGCATGCAGCTGTGCAGCTGTGCCGATGGCAGGCCCGGTGGGCCTCGTTTTGCACCTGTGAGCTGGGAATAGACCTGTCGGCTCGCAGACGTCAGGATGCGTTAGCATGTTCGGCGTGGTCGGAGTGGTACACCTCTCTCCTTCCCGACAGGACAACATTGCACTCTGGGCAAGACCAGACCTGGGGCAAATACTTCATTGTTTTGGATTGAAATACATTTCTATGCTTTACTGTAGTGTGTATTGGAACCAATGCAATATTCTCAGAAAGTGAAAACCTCAACTGCTGGTCCTCTAGGTTGGTTCAGTTGCGCCAGGCAAGATCAAACAAGCACAGAAAAGTTTTGAAATCCGAACAATTAAGTCTGGCTGAAACGTTGACCTCCTCCTCAGTCATGTAATGCAGTGGCTGTACCAGTAAACTCAGCACAATAGTGAGTTCTTTCAAATGAGTCCTGCATGACCACAGTGTGGCCTTTTTCCTTTACCGCCAACAAAAACGAAATAACCATGCTTTCCTGTATCGGTTAACGCTGGAGATGAGCCTTTTTTTTAACAGTTTGTACTCAGTGCGCAACTTGTGGAATTACACAACTCCATCACAAGGCCAATAGGTGTGGCCGATTCCCTATCCTCCTATGACCTGACATTTTGTCATGACATGAGTGTCTGCTTTTAATCTCAAGAACCATTCATGATACTATGAAACATACTTTATGAGGGACATTCAGTAAAAACTTTAAATATTATCACTGCAACATGCTTTTGCAAAATGTGTACATCCAAGACACTTGAATTATGTCAAACAAAAATGTAAATACTTAAACTTTTTTTCTGCCGGGTCTTGTGAGGATATACAGTAGGCAGTATGTCACAGCAGAATACCAGGATAGTTCTTACGGATCTACTTATTACTGCCCGTTACTTCCCGATCGTAGAACACTGTTATGCTTTCAATCTATCCGGAGAGTGTTCCTTTGGGATGACAATTACACTGCTGAAAACACAGGGCAGGATTCACATAACCCACAATTGGCAACTGCCGAAGAATAAATCATTGATCTCTGAAGGTGACGAAAAGGCTTTTTTCTTGGGCTTCTTCCAACACTCGCCCTTGCAATTCCCATATCCATGGATATTTTACATAGTCTTATTTAATATACGAGAACCAAGCTTATTTATTTATCTTTCTCCGAATATCCTTACATTTTTGTGGTGGTCGCATTTGAACACTCTTCCTCTTTGCTTTTGGTTTGAGGTTTGGCTACGGCGGAGACATTCTGTTGTTTTTTTAAATGTCTGTCGGACCCGCGGTGAGTAATCGATAGCAAATGTGTCATTTGAATGTACAAATGTATTACAAAAAAGATTTTATGTTGAAAGAACTGCTGCATGATGTTAATCCAGGCCGTTTACACCTCACACATTAGAAGACATATTGTGTTTGGATTGTCTGGTGCAGTCTTTATCCAGTGTTGCCACAGGAATTGGGGTGGATTCATCATTGCATTTGTGTATTTGAAAACTGCAGTGAAAGGTATGCTTGTCCGACCCATTGCTATATTAACATCCTCATTAACCTTAAGGCCAGCATGGGGCTGTTTGTGAATGTTTTTTTTTCAATCCTCTTGCACCCCACCAAGAATTTTATGTTGTTCATGTTTTGCCTTGATTCATGCTACCAGGAACTCCTCATAGAACATCATTGGAATATTTCAACTCATAAACTCGATTCATTTCCTGAACTCAAGGACTTGAAATGGAATTGGCCCCTAGCCTTATTGCTGCATCACTCAACAATAATGTTTCCACTCTCACATTTAAGAGCTCGAACAAGAAAATGGGAATGGGAACATATTTGTTATGTTGTTAGAATTAAATATTGCATGTTGCTGTTTTTTTTCTTTCATAAAAGCCTCCAGTGTCAAGCAGCAGTAGCTGCTTGTTCAACACTGCTACATTAGCTTCTGTTACATGAGCTTCCAGATCTTATTTAAAGAAACAGGATGTGGCAAATGCTCCAAAGGAAAGCGCCATATTAATTCCCTTTGAATAATTTCCGTAAATAATTTCCAACAGTTTCTGAACCTGTAACAGGTATGGAGAAACCTCGTAAGGAGGAAAATTTGAAAGAAAAAAGAACCAAAAACAATTAACGTCATTCATAAAAGTCTGGAGCAATGCCCTGTCTGTCGAGGCCATTGAGACGAGAAGAGGGATTACTCTGTCTGCACACCCGCTGGACAGAGTGACTCATGGATGTACGCTCACCTGCAGAACCACACGAGTTGAGCGACACACTGACTCTTCCTTAAAACTGTTTTGGCATCTCGGCTCTTTCACAAATAAATTCCAGCACAAATGTATTCCCAAATCGGGAAATGTTGAACATTCTGTCCATGTCTCGTCGGTTCCCTTAATACTGTATGTGCTTTGAATGTTCTTTACAGAACATTCTAATGCTGATGTAAAAATCACGACTGGTAATTGAAAAATCCAAAAAACAGCTCTTCAAAGGGTTAATGTTCACTTGCAAGAATGTTGTGCACTATCACCCTCATGTAGCTGGTGTAAATGTGTTTCTCGTGAAGAGGGTGACGGCATTCAAAGGCAACCTTTGCCTCCCCTGGTAATAAACGTAGTTGTCTTGTTCAAAATCCCCCTGTCACATGTTATAACTGTCTGGAGTACAGACAGTCTGTGGGAAGAAGCCAGGGAGTGAAATCTATTTGGTGATCTATTTTGGCTGCATACATTTATTTTAAATGCTTTAACTCTTTTTAATTCTGGTAAAAATAAGATGAGTTAATGTCCTTTCCATATCCCTGAGCATGTTCATGTACAGCCAAAGCATGCAGCCACACGAAAATACAATTTTGTTCTGAATACTGATGAAACTAGGATGCTTGAATGACTAGAAATGAGCCGACACACTGCTTTACATCAATAGCAACTTTATCAAGAACGAATGCACAATGTTATCTGATCAAGTTTAGTAAAGCTATACCACTCAGTGGAGTGGAACCCAGAGAGTCGCACAGAGCAACAGGAACTCCTAAACTGTGTTTCACTCACACAGCTACCCCTTGTGGGATAGATCACAAGTGTCCTATTTCCTATCTTCACAAGTGTCCTATCTTATTAATAATGCTCACATTATAACAGTAAGGGTCAGTAAAGTTCCACCGGAGGTGACGGGGTCAATGATACATGTGACTGGGGCATGACATTTTCATGGAGGACTAGTAACACACAGTTTTTGAGGCATCCTGAATGCTCAAGAACAGGTTGGGAAACAATGGAGAAATTAATTTGGTGTCTGTACCCTACCCTCTTAAGACATGAAATAGCTTGGCATGACACAGCACAGTATTAAAGCAAGCCTGACAGAGTTATGGTATATGGTTCCAGTAGGGACCACATGCGCGATGTAGATTTTACCATTAACATGTCACTGTGTATTTCACAAAGATCCTTGGGGATGTTTGAGGTCCTTACACCATGCTGGATGTCCTCCATACCAGGGGTGCCCAATCATGGGTCATTCTGGTTTAATTCCAACCTATCACTACTGATTTCAGTCATATCTTCACACCTTCAAACAGAAAGGATGGAACTCATTCATAAAATCAGCTGGTGTAGTGATTGGTTGGAATTACACATGATTGGGCACCCCATACTCTAGACCAGCAATCATCAAATCAGGACTTCAGGAATCCAAATTCTGGTTTCCTTTTCTCCCAGGTAATTAGCTGAATAATTATTGCTAGTGATTGTTCAGACTGTCTTCACACCTGACTCCCAGGTAAAGGGAGGGTGGAAAAGCAGCAGTTCTCGGCCCTCGAGGACCGTGAGTCGATCACTGCTTTAGGCAAGACGATGGGCTGAGCTGTCTTCTGTGGACATTAAACTAAGTCACAGTTAATACAAACCAGATAAACCAAAGCAACGGTGATGGCAACAGTGTGTCACTGTTCAAAAGAGTATTGTTTGTTCCACTGAGTGCTGTAAAAGCAGTAAAAAAGGAGATGGAAAAGCAGATTTGTCACAGTAACCTTGGTGTGGTCTGGCATGGGCCTGCATCTGCTTTTGGGATTACTGAAAGGAAACATGTAGACATGTCTGGGATGCGAAAAAGTGATAGCATCCAGTTTTTGTCTGTTTGAATAGTTTTTGTGTATTCAACGTGTGTATGTGATGTGCATCGACTGGGCGCAGTGCGTGTTCTTGTGTGTTGTGTGTGTGTTGGTGTGGTGCATTGTGGTTGTAGGGTATGTGTGCGCGTGTGGATGTTTTACGAAGGGTGTGTGAGAGGTGTTGTGTGTGTATATGTACTGAATCTGTCTAGTGTGCTGTGTGTGTGTGTGCGCATGTGTGTGTACGTGTGCATATGCATGTGTGCTTGTGATTGTGTGTGTGTAATTCACCACTCAACTAGCAGCAGAAAAAAATGTTTTCTCAAAAAACAAAAATTAAAACTGAAAATTTAGTATAACATGGTGAGGCCAGTGTCAGCCTCATTTTCAGTTCATGCACTCATGTCTCCTAATAACATGTTGTCATAGACACATTTTCTGCTTTACAAAAATAACGGGTCACCTGACCCTGTCAGTCACAGGAGACAGCACAGCAGACCCAACAATGAGAGGAGAAACCAAACAACGGCTAGCCAACCGCCCTTGTATTTTTACAAGTATATATTTTAATTTTAATTTATGTATTTACGTGTTCATTGTCATGCAGAGATATTTTATTTTTCTTTTATTGTATTTTCATTTGTTAAATTCTCCCTTAAATTTGCATATAAAGCATGATATGTCTATGTGTGAAACCAGTAGTTGTACAGATTCTACTGTGGTCCAGCTTGACCTGTATGCTATAGCTTTTTTTTGTTACAGCTATTCTCATCCTCAATAAAGGCTGTTAAATCTATTAACAAAATGCAGGTTTGGCTCATTATCATTTTCTTTGTCTTTGAATTGTTCATTATCGACCAAATGGTTAGTTTTAGTGGCTATCGCCAATTAAAAGCATATGGATTCACCTCAGTTTATAATTTGTTCCGGTAAAATATTTTTTATCTCTCTTTATGTAATTGTTTGAAATATACTGCAGCACAATGTGAATGTCAGACTTTTATGGGTATTTTTCTTGGCGTGCATGCACAGCTATTTCTGACATAATGTGGCTTAACAGAGTAAATAATCCCTCAAAACATGAAAAGAACAATTAAGACCAATGGAGAGCTTGTTATAATTCTGGGATTGCACTTGTGGTTTGAAGGAAAACTGGCATCTCCCCCTGGAGATGTTTCTGTTGTAGAGGCACTTACAATATATGGCCTGTATATTTACATTGTGCAGAGATTTATGGCCAGAGTGTTTCTCTTGTACACACTGACATGGTCTGTGTATGTGAAGGTGGAGGATAATGACCCAGAAGCAGATTATTTTGATAAAGATTTCAAACGGCAAAAGTTCAGAATCTCCAATGCAGGGTAGTAAAAAAAAACTGGCAGGGTCCAAAACCGGAAAAACCGTCCAACAGGGCAACCAAAACAAAAGGGGGAGACTGATCGAATATTCCGGGAACAGGCAAGGGTCAAAACAAGAGAGGCACAGCAAACAGTACATGAATCATAGAGCAGACGGGAAATTCAGAATGCACACACTTATGGCCAGTATGTTACTGTTGTACATACACGTATGGCCTGTTTGCTTCTGTGGTACAGACATTTATACAGTATGGCCTATATGTATTATAAGTTCTATTGACCCTGTTCTGGCCTGCCCATAGCTGATTTCATGAAGTCTGTACTGCAGTTTGACCTGTGCCATGAGGGTAGCAAAAATAACGGGGCTGTTTATCAAACATTCTGGTTCATGGTAACAGTATGAACCTCTTTGTCTTACCTCTTTCTTTTTCTCTCCTCTCTTTTTTACCCGCTGCCTCTCTTCCCCTTTCTTGACCTCTCCCCCCCTCTTTCTCCCTGTCTTTCTGTGGGGTTAAAAGTCTTTTGGAGTGCTTGTGCAGAAGAGCCTGTTCTATCTCAGCGAATCGGACAGGATCCAGCGTCTTCATCCCCTCTCCCTGCATCCGCACTGCAAGCCAACTCATTGTTGGGCTCAGATCGAGTGGGACGGTTTTTGTAATGAACACCACATTGCCTGGGGAAGGAGGGTTGGCTGCATCTGCCGGACACTCTCAAACACATCACAGGAACCCGAAAACCCAAATGTTCCTTCCGCCATTGGCTCTGACCGAGGGCCGGTCGACAGGGGGTCTCTAAGTGCTTCTGTCGAGTCTCCAATGTTATTCACGCCTCGTTAGCATCGACACTAAATCGTATCGCTCGAATTTCATAAAATACCAGTTTTCTGCAGTGGCCCTGAAGTCTGTTCTAGACATAGGTGGTGGGGGTGGGAGTGGGGGGTAGTTGAAGGAGGGGGACAGTGTGAGAGTATCGATTTTTGACAGTGTGAATTTAGTCCTTTTATCTTGCAGTTGGTATCTCACAGAAATCCTGCAGATGTACCTTTTGACTGGATTTGTGTTTCTGGAACTTCAGCAGTGGTCTTAGCAGAGTCCACGGGAACGCTCAGGCCAGAAATGCTATATAACTTTTGTAAATCCAATCAAAAGCATAATCATAACTCTCATGCCTGACTCCATTGGCGCAGAGCTTATTTCCAGTGGCATTTCTTCCACATATTTATTCTGCATATCTGCAAATCATCTTTAAACAAAGAAGTTGGCCTCCAGTGCTTTCAGAAGACAGGAGTTATGTTTTTAAAAGTCAAATTGCCTTGGGAACAAAACAGCCCCAAAATGAACATGGTGCTGGATTATTCTCTGACGGGAAAGAAAAGTTACATGTATGCGCATACATGCATATGCACAGTATTTATATAGGCAGTGTTCATATCCAACACGATACATGTATGCCGTATCTCAGACATGCTAAGAGCAGGAATTTAAGATTAGAATGGAATGAGGTATCTTACTTTGAAATGGAAATCAGGCAGATTTTCTATTTCATTTCAATTTAGGAAATTAATTTCAATTTGGCAAGTGAATTGTATAAAATGATTTTTGTGGCTGTTTATGCTGGATTAACTAAATGTATATGATACTGTAGCATTCACCACAACTCTGAAATTAGGAAAATAGTCCGGAATGGCAGGCATGGCACCCATGCCATCACAGTGACCAGATGTCAGTCTGTCAACACAATGGGCTTGAGGCCAGGGTTCTTTCTTCAGTTTCAAAGATTTTAAAATGACAATATTCACATTTTGACCTCCTTTGCACCCTGAAATATCACACTCTGCTTTGAAGGAAATTGGGCCGTAAAGGTCAACGTTGGCACAATTGGACACAAAACCACCGCTTTTGACATTTAATGGTGTAAGCATGGGCTCATGCCCTTTGCGATGATTGGCTGACACCTGACAAAAGTGATGCAAATGGAATGAGACCAGATGTTCGTTCAACAATGAAAACAGTAACCCTTATAACAGTCACTGTTGAACAATTTCAAATTAGAGGTCTATAATTGTTTGTGGATGAATTACCTTCAAACAACAGAAAGTGTTACTCTTAATTATGTTCAAGCTTTAGCTGGTGTTCGCTAACATTTGTTTTGTTTTGTGAGAAGAATGGGTGCTAGGATTTTGGGAGAGGGGAAAGGTAAGGGGGTGCCCCCAGAGCTGGGTCTTCAGGTACCTGGTTCTCACCTCTCTGTGAGAACATACCCAATCTGGATGGGTCTCAACCATACACTGACCTGCTTAATGGCACTAGCCACATGACCACTGATCACATGACCACACCATTACAACTTCAAGGGCCGAAGAAAATAACAAATTATGTTGAGTTCAGTTTGAGGGTTCATCCCATTTAATATTAGCATTGATGTCAGTGATAAGAGACAAAAGAATGAACAAGATGACTTGTGTTTTAGCCTTTTATTACTTCCATATACCTGTACAAGCAATGCATTATTCTCATATTTCAATATTATTTAATAATTACATTACATTACATTATGGTCATTTAGCAGACGCTCTTATCCAGAGCGACATACAATAATTTCATACATGTATCAGAGAATACATTATCTTTAAGTTGTAGTTCTATGTAGAACACAAACTTTCCAAAAAAAAATAAAAAATGAAAATGTCATTTTTACATTTGGAAAGGGCAGGCACCGTAGGGACAGAACATTGCATTATTTCAAATCCCCTGCGAATCGAAAACCATGACATATCGCCTCACTTAAACCCTCTGCCTTTTATCACAAAGCCAAGACTCTGCCCTTTAAGTCCCCGCTGTGTGACAGTATTTCCAGGAGGCTATCGCCACACTACAGTAGCATTACAGTACATTGCATTATCATTACACTACATTAGCATTACATTACATTATCATTACACTACAGTACCATTACATTACTTTACCATTACACTCCATTGGAATTACATTAAATTAGCATTGCGCTACAGTAGCATTACATTACGTTACCATTACACTACATTGGAATTAAATTAAATTAGCATTGCGCTACAGTAGCATTACATTACATCAGTATCTGATGCCTGGAGTGAGGGAAGGTAAATTCTCTGCTGTCAAAGAGAATGAAAGTGCCAGCACTATGCTCTCATGTGTAGTTTGTGCAGTTCAGACTGCAAGGTTGCAAAGTTAGGAGGCCTCGCAATAAGGAGGTTCTAAGTCCCGGTGGATCCTCCACGTACAACTTCGCCCCCTGTTTGCGTGGTTTTCCTCTGGTTTCCTCTGGTTTGCCCTCACAGTCTAAAGACATGTAGGCTTCGGGTCCCTCTTGTAAATGTCAATCTCAGTGTGACTACCCCGGTTAACTAAAGGAGAAAGAAAACAAACATACTGTTGCTAACCCCCCCAAATCCAATTTGCTTTCTAGAGATTATATCCTTTGTCTTGCATGCCATGCAATTTCTGGCCCGGTGTTCTCATCATTTCGACAATAATTTTTGTTTCATCAAGCATTTTTATGATTTGATTACTCGATTCTGCGTGAGTCTTAGTATTGTGCTGTAAAGTAAAGCCAACATTGTGAGGCGCCCTACAGATAACATCAATCTGACTTTATAAACCGGCTGAGATGAAAAGGCGAGTCTATTTTCTGAAAGGTTATTTTCTGACTGAAAATTTATTGGAGGAAGCTGGATGGGTGGACGTGAATGGATTCTGACTCTTTTTACTTTATTGAAAAAAACATAAAGAGGCTATTATTCAGCTCAGTGTTTTCGCATCTTCATTCTCTCTGGAATTGAATTTTGTTTATTAAAACAATATGAACACTTCAGTACAAAGCTGACACCCTACCCAAGAAAGCATTCTCATCTCTTTCCACAAATTTGGCATTTTCTCAAGGAGAACTGCGGTATCTTATAACGCATGTATAAATGCTTCACGAATGAGTAATAACTATATTGTTCATCAGTAAAACACATTGTAAATGGTTAGAGTCAACATTGTAGATGGTTAGAGTCAACATTTTACATTATTACATTTGTACATTTACAAATGCAGCACCGATGTTTTTAAAAACCGAGCACTTTATTCGGTTTGCTGGACACTGGCTGTGAAAGGACACTGATATTACCTGATTTTGTGTAGCATATGGATTTCCAAAATGCAGAGAAGACAAGGTCCCACTAAGCTCTTTTTGTTGTCGCCAAAGCAATGGCATCTAAAAATAAGTTATACAGACAGAACCATGGGTTTTAATGCTTTCAAACTGTATATCCTGTTACCATAGTGAATGAAAATTGCACTGTTAAAAATGGAATGGATGCAAAAAAACAAAAACAAATCCACACTGACCCAGCCCTAGAAAACACAGTATCCATTTGTTATGATAATTGGGAGCATTACAAATGGATCAAATGTGTAGTCAAAGTCAGGGATTCACTATATTCATGCGATGACAAACAACCGTATATAAATCAACAAGGATTTATCAGACAGCTGGACTTATTTACACCACAGCACCCTGTGTTGAAACACATTTTAGAGCCACCGGTCCAACCCAACAGAGTGATGTGTTTGGAAATGAAACAGCAATGTAATGCGCATATAGAGCCACCCGTCAAACCCAACTAAGCGATGTCTTTGGAAATTGAACAGCTGCTATGGACAGCTTGCAGTTGATTACATTACATTAAGCGCATTTGGCTGACACTCTTAACCAGAGCGATCCGCAGTACACAGCATCTCTTTTGAATATCCGTTTATATATCTGGATATATAACCGCCTTGCTCAAGATTACAACGGAAGTGCCCCACCTAGACTATGTGGATCTGAATGCAATGGTGCTAGCAGGGTTTCCACTGTAGGCTAGTGTTTGTGTAAAAAAATAATTGACTATGATTTCTAAATCATAGAAATTTGTTCACATAAGCACTACATTTCTTGATCTGCCTTCAGCAATTCAGCAATTCAATACATTTGTGGAGTCAGTGGACTCCCCTTGGTTAGTAACCAGATTCCATGAAATTACAGTGCATATTATAGAGAAAAGATCTCTTCCATGTAAATGTAAAATAGATATGGGGGAATGGTGAGAGTGGAAGCTGTTCTATTGTCAGTGAAATCGCTAATCATGCACATGCCAGTGCATCCAGTCAAGCAGGCCTGACTTGAAAACATTGGCTTCATGAAACAAACCATCTCTACACACCATGGCTTTATGAAACAAGTCTAGGAGAGGTAACTAAGTTTATTCACAACTAAGTTAGCATGATCTAAGTATCCCAATCAGAGAGCAGCATGAAAACAATGCTATTTTAGCAAGTGAGAAGTTGAAATGTTAAACATACTGTATTGAAATGGGAGTAACGTAATACAGAGTTCACGTCAGGGCCATCTACAGGGCTGCCAAACTTAGGGAACGTAAATAAAAATAAAATGCAAGTGGATGCCCGGACACTAATCCAACCCAAGCCCCTACCACGCCCAAACAACACCCCTTCCCCCTACCCACCACACCCATGGCAGCATACCCCCAGCCCCCTGTCGTTCAAACTCAAGTTGCACTATATCATCACCCCACCTACAAACTATTCCTGGGGGAAGCACTGGCTAGCTTTCATGCAAAAACCAGACCACAATAAATAATCTGTTAATTACAGAATAACTAAATATTGCACAGTTCTATTAGTACTTGCACTTCAGCAATGATTACATTACGAGGGGCACTAATGAAAGTGACTCGGATATGAAGTATAAAGAGGGAGAGAGAGAGATAGAGAGAGGAGAGAGTCTGCTGAATGAATAAGTAATAAGGTGGTGATTACTTTTTTAATTTGGTCGGTGATTAGAGACTTGTTTTTTCTTATGCCACTGCACTCAGGGGAAAGACTACAAAACCTCCAGTTTCGCGTGTGTGCCTCTGCTAGGGCTGTCAGCTTAACCAAAACGTATAATTTGACGATGAAATAACATATCTTTTAATTTGATAGATTCAAATATGAATCTAACTTCATAACTATCGCATTGCCATAAAATGCATAGGATACTTTTTAGGCTCTTCCTGTTATGCTTGGAATGTCCACAAGGGGGCCACACTGTAAGTGTACAATAGCGTGTACAAGTGCATGTTTGTGTGTATGAATGCACACTTAAGTAATGAATGCTGTCTGACACCAAAACATGTTTGGCCCATATGTATCATCTGCCACATTCTACCATGCAGAAGTGCAGGTCAATTGTCTGCTGGTGCAAATTTTTGCATGGTGCAAATATCTGCATTGTGCAAATTTCAAATGTGTGCATGGTGCAGATTTACAGGCCACAGTTCCTACTTACTACAGACCAGGAGCAGCATGTGTCTTTTATTGCTGCACTCACTCACATCAACAAAGTTGAAAATAAAGGGGTTTGAAAGAGGTTTAAAAGGGCAAATCATCAAATCATTTACCCCCTCCGATAAAGCCAGTGGACTTAATGTATACAATATGTCACAGTTTATCTGGGAGAAAACATTCAGCCTCCCGTATCTTTAGGAAACATCCAGGGCCTGTCTGTCCTCGCTAGACCTTGACAATAGAAAGCTTTTGTGTTTGCTGTGAATAATGTGCCCTACAGTCTACAGGTAATGCGCTTTCCGCGATTTATAATGGAGCTTCGAGAAATCGGCTTGCAAACAAATAACGTGTTGCAGAAAAAAAAGGCAATGCAATGTCTCTCTGCGCTTGCAATCCTCTTGAAAAGATGCAAAAGTACAAACATTAATCCTAAAAGTTTGAACTTAAGAGGATTAAGGCACAGGTAAGCCTGAAGACCTTATTCGAAACAGATTGCTTGAACTCTGTAGCTTGAAGAATGTAGCAGGCACGGTTATCCTGAGTGAAAGTGCATGTGTTCAAATTAGACCAAGTGCAGAAGAGTTGTAAGTGTCACAGCTGATAATGTGGCTCGTTACATAAAACTACAAGAGCTGATTATGTATTAAGATGGAAATTAATCCTTTAAGGTGTAAGACAGTGGTCCTCACTCCTGGTCCCGGAGAGCCGCAGGGTGTGCTGGTTTCTGTTTTCACCTCAATATCAGCAACTAGTTCAGACCCAAGAAACAAAGTGAGGTGAGTTAGCTGTAATTAACTGCTTTAACCTGCAGCTCTCCAGGACCAGGAGTGAGGACCACTGGTGTAAGATCAGATATATGTGATTATATTGTTCATAACTGAATATTCTAATGCTGGTAATTGAAAGCAGTGGACACTGACTTGGAATTTTGAAGGAGCACATGTTCCAAAAAAACCTACTCTTCAAAGGATTAAATAGTAAATGGATTTGAGAGTGTAGAAGATGTATTCCACCTAGAATATAGGCTTATGGTTCAAGTTTTTATTGAGCAAAATGAAGTTTTAATACCTTAAATATGGTTTGCACCTCTGATATGGCTTGGAAGTGAAGGTGCAAAGCAGCTAAAAAATCAATTTGCCACAAAACTATGGTATTGCTGTGGAACAGTAGCTTGTACCATGGTTCCTTGACACTCGTCTGTGGATAATTGGGGGTGCAATTGATGAATTAATTGCAGGCCTACGTAAGCTGTGCTCAATTAACTTGTCACAGTGATTTTAATCACTGCATTCTTCTCCCATCCTGTTCTCCTATTGTCTGCACAGTCTCTCTCTCCTCTACTCCTCATTTCCACAGAAAAATATTTTTTACTTCCTGTGAGCAGAGAAGGGACCACATAAAAATCTGTTGCATTTCACACAGTTGACTTTATGTATTGCCATCATGTAGTCTGTCCAGAGTATGTTCCTAGTTTCCGTTAATGTTACGTTAAATGCAAACAAGTTGGGGTAAAGTTATGCAGGAAACTCCACTCCACATCAAACTTGCCTGAAATGTAGAATAGTTTACTAATCAACTATTGATAATGGCTATTATTAGTAGGGATGGTATTATCGAGGTGATGAGCAGTGCCTAGTCTGCCAGACATACATAGTGCTTTGAGTTCTGCCAAAGAGTTAAGTTTTTGTCACATCAGACCAGATAATATTTGTCTTCATACTCTCAGAGTGCTTTAAATGCTTGGCAAACTCCAAGTGGGCTGTCATATGCCTTTTACTCAAGCCTGGCTTCTGTCTCGCCACTCTACCATGAAGGCCTGATTGATGGAGAGCTGCTGAAATGGTTGTCTTTCCGGCAGGTTCTACCATCTCTGCAGAGGACTTCCGAGGCTCTGTTAGAGTGACCTTCGGGGTCTTGGTCACCTCCCTGACCAAGGCCCTTGTTGCCCGGTTACTCAGTTTGAACGGACGGCCAACTCTAGGAAGAGTCCTGGTGGTTCCAAACTTCTTCAATTTCGCAAATATTGAGGCCACTGTGCTCCTGGGAACACTCAAAGCTTCAGAACCTTTTCATACCATGCCCTGATCTATGCTTCATCACAATTTTATTGTGTATGTCTACATAGAGTTCCTTGGACTTCACAACTTGGTTTTTGTCCTGACATGCAGTATGAATTGTGGGACCTTATATACACAGGTGTGTGCCATTCTAAACTATGTCCAATCCAATTTGCCACTTGTGGACTCCAATCAAGTTCTAGACACATCTCAAGGACAATAAAAAAAAACAGGATGCACCTGACCACAGTTTGGAGTGCTACAGCAAATACTTATGAATACTTATGTAAATGATTTCAGTTTTTTCAATACATTTGCAAAACCTTCTCCAAACATATTGGTTATTGAGTGTAGATTGATGGGCAAAAATGGCTATTTTATCCATTTAAAATTATATCTATAAGTGTGCAAAAGGTGAATGGGTCTGAATACTTTCTAAAGTATCCACTTTATGTTGCATGTAGACTGACATTTTGAGGAAGGTCCCTGCACCTCTGTCCAGAATACATTTCAGTCAAAATGATAAAATCAGTTCATAATTTGTAATTTAGCCATTCCACTGAGGCTTTTAGCAAAAGCAGCTCACAAAATAAGCATTTAATGTGGTTAGAAAACCACTACTACTGCGAGATAAGTACTGTAATCATATCAGTTCCATTGTAGAGCTGTGCTTCACAAGACTTACAAAAGAAAAAGAGAAAAGTTCAAGTTAAATACATAATGCACTGGAAAAAAATGCACTGGACTTTGTATCGCTCAGTGAAAATGTGGTATATAAACTGATTAATCCAGGCAGACACCCACAAACAAAGATGGGGCGTTAGCGGTTTTCTGGATGAACAGTTCCCGTGGTAACTTTCTGCGTTTCTCTTGCCCAAGCCTCAAACCAATTCCACAGATGCTGGTCCTTTCCCAACGGACAGTGCTGTGGAAGAGAGGGAGAAGGAGAGAGAGAGAGAAAGAGAGAGAGAGGGGGGAAAGAGGGAGAGAGAGAGAGGGAGAGAGAGGGAGAGGGGGGGATGTGCAGGCTTCGAGACGGCGATGTGGTAATTTAGAACACGACACCTTGCCAAATTTCAGGGCCTCCATTTAAAGTCTCAAACCCCTCCTGTCTGTGTGCCATTGTCCCGCATCAATTTCTCAGCTTCAATATCCTCAAGCTTTACAAAAATAATAAAAACTGGGCTCCTTGGCGGGTCTGCCCGGCGAGGGAAGAATACAAGCCTTTGTGTGAGTCGTTCACACCCTGCCTGCCTGTAAACTGCCTGGGTCTGGAGAATCTCAATGGAGTGAAAAGCACCTGGGTCAACTTTGTTTAGCTCTGAGATGATCTTCACATTAGTGCAGTGTGATAAACTTGCATGTGAGAATGTTTTTTTATCATGATGCACAGGAATGGAGAATTCCAATGGGAATGCACTTGTCACAGGTTATATTGGAGCATGGAAAGGCGGAGGGAAAGGGAGGGGCCACATTTGGTCTGTTTTGTGAACTCGAATGCTTTGGCAACATGACATTCATGGAGTTACATGCCCATGCAACCTTATGATAGAAATTATAGTCTGACTCAATGCTAAGGCCAGGACTAAAATTCAAGACGGTGAACCTTTGCCAATATATTCAAACTATTTTTATTTTTGCTATGAATGTTAGCTAACATTAGCTAGCTTCAAAGGGTAGTATGTGGCAAACAAAAATGGCTGCCGACTGGGATGATGCAGAGAGAACAAAAATTGACAATCATTTGCCTGTTATAATGCACTTTAATCAATGTAATATTTCTTCTTACCTTAAAAATAAATTCCCAGGTTAGCAGCGAATCAGCTATCTAGCATTGCTAGCTAAGTCACATCCATTTGTATTCAAAAGGCTCTGGTGGCGAACTAAATGGAATGCTCATTTAAAATCATTCAACAGTATTTGTTTGCTGTTCGCCGCCTTCAACACACGCCAGAATATGCCAGTCGACTATTACTGCAGAGTTTTAAGGGTTTGTTTCAAGGGCTTCCATTCTTCAGTCTAGTTTAGTTCCCCAGCATGTAAAAGTTAACAATGCGTGTAATCTTTTGACTCTTCCAACTGAGCAATGAGAGGTTAATGTAGCTCATGGAAAGCATGAGCCAGGGCTAACCCAAAACGACTGCTATAAAACAAATTAAACATCAGACCACTCAACCTAAAAAATGGGAGACTAAAGCGATGAACAAGTGAACCAAAAGGATCTGTGTTATGGCAAACGCAGTCTGTGCTCTCTTTTTGTTTGTTCATCCTGCATTGCACATACCCTCATTCTACAAATACTTCAAACATTTTTAGTCTATAAGTCCCCAGGCTAACATTGTGAGAGTTCACAAAAATGTTTGGCTCGATTTGTTTTCGGAGGAATGCTTCTTCACATGGTTTCATTTGCTCGGCCAAGAAAGACAAAACATAAACTGCGGAAACATATTAAGCTGAATTATGTACAACACAGTACCTTACAAATTTTTTTTTCTTTTTGTAATTAAAGGTCCGCCAGGAAAGCGAGGGAGGAGGGGCAGGGACGGCGTGCCTGGTAAGTCTATTTACACGCACTTCCTGTCTTTCCTGTATAGTGCGCTCATGTGTTTCCTGTAAGCATACAGAGAGACGCACTTCCTGTGTGTTCATGTGTTTCCTGTATGTTTACATGTTTGCATTTCGTGTATTTACGGGTTTTCTGCATGTGCTTACAAGTTCGTGTCTTTCATTCGTTTAAAAGTGTCCCTTTCCTACATGTTTACAGATGTGTGTGTCTAATGTGTTTACATGTGTCCTTCATATTGTATTCTTACCAATGTCTGCAGCAACACTGCACTAACACTGCACAGTCTAAGACAATTCCAGTTATACATTATTCTACAGGGAGGCTACAATTTAAAAATGTCTCTCCAAAAAATCTGTCAAAAAGAAGACACTGATTTTATTGATGTATTATATTTATATTTTATTTATTTTGTGTTCAAATAATGAGACTACAGTTTCAGCATCTAACCCCACATTACAGACAGGACAAACCCCAGTACAATTAATGACTATTCATTTGAATTGTCATACTGTATTTTTTATCAATCATTTTGGGTTGCTGGTAACCTTGGTAACATAACATAGCAATACATAACATAATACTTCAGATACTTCACTTTTGACTAATGAACAACAGCCTATTTATTTGCGTGCAGTAGACTCTTGTGCGTGACTCTGTCTTATGAACGCCCTCCAAAAAGTCAATCAGAATTTTGATGTTGAATAATAAACATGTATTCATTGGTTGACCCTGAATGGATGTGATGATTAGATTGAAAGCTGCAGGGCATCAGACTTTGAGTCTCCGGAGTTTTCCAAAACTTCTGTAAGTGACTGCGGTTGGCTCCGGAGGGCCGTGTGGCTAATTTTTCTCATGAAGTTGGTACAGTGGAGGCAAGCTGCCCACTCATTGACTCTGAAATGCTTGGGCGTGTTGTCCTGTCACGATCCATTCCAAGTTACCGGACGTCTAGGGAACTCATGTCTACCGACAGGGTTGCCAGACCTATCCGGCTGGATCCAGCATTTTGCGGAGTCTGTTACATTGCCTATCACTGTGCACTTCGGGAAAAAAAAGATATTGGTGCTGCGTAGGAAGTGTAGTGTAGGAAAATCGCAAGCTATTTCATACATAAGTGCTAATAGGAAAGGCTAATAGACGTTGGAGTCATTGCTTCTGCCCAACTGCCGGCCTTGGTACCAAAGGTATTCCACTCATAAAAACTTTGGAATGACTAAACAGAATAAATCATTTTCACATTTACAGGAAGACTGTCCCATGAGTTAGCAGGCGCACCATTGGTACAATGAAATGGTTGCTCATGTTAAAAAACTATAAATAATTAAATAAACCTTTTTACCTCAGGCATTTCTGCTAATTCCAATGTCAGCTTTAATGTGCCAGAAAATAAAGGTAATTCAGAGAGATGCCTAGCTTTGAAATGCTGTTGCAGATTCTCTGCCTTTATTTAGTCTAATTAAGTTTGAATCCACAATTCTGTTTTATGGCAGCAAGTGTGTGGCTTAATTTTTAAACAAAACACGTGGAACAGCATGGTCTGGCCCAAAGCCTGTTCACTCCGTATTATCTGCATTTCAGTTTTAGATTTGAAACCTATTAAAGAAAGAGGGAATACAATCCGTTTACTCTTTTACATTAAAATACATTAATGGCATTTGGCAGACGCTCTTATCCAGAGCGACATACAGTTGATTAGACTAAGCTGGAGACAATCCTCTCCTGGAGCAATGCAGGGTTAAGGGCCCAACAGCTGTGCGGATCTTATTGTGGCTACACCGGGGATTGAACCACCGACCTTGCAGGTCCCAGTCATTTACCTTAACCACTACGCTACAGGCCGCCCTTCCATATTAATCAGATGCTGAGGGTTTTCTGCTCTAATGGAACAGTTTACACAAGGTTTTAACTTTAGTTAAAATGTTTCTCTTGCTGAAACTGCTTCTCTTCACTTTAGAGTTACGTGAAAATGTTTGCCTTGATCTCCTTGGACACCAGAGCCACCACAATGCAATACCCCTGTGTCACCCCGACTGACCCACCCTGCCCTACCCTGCTCTGCAGTAGGCCTCCCTTGACGGTTTTCACATCCATATTGGGTGAACCATGTAGAAATGACAGCCCTTTTAATACATAGTCCCCCCCCGCCCCCATTTTAGGGAGCCATAAGTAATTGGACAGATGAACGCAAACCAAAATAAAGTCATCATATTCAATATTTTGTTGTAAATCCTCTGCAATCGATGACTGCCTGAAGTCTACGACCCATAGATATCACCAGATGCTGGGCATCTTCCCTGGTGATGCTCTGCCAGGCCTGGACTGCAGCCATCTTCAGCTCCTGTTTGTGTTGGGGGCTATTTGCCATCAGTCTGGTAAAATGCATGCTCAATTGGATTGAGGTTAGGTGATTGACGGCCAGTCAAGAACATTCTAATTTTTGGCCCGAGTTGCTTTGGCTGTTTGTTTTGGATCATTGTCCTGCCGCATGATGAAGTTTTGATGTATTTGCTGGGATCTGAGCTGACGTTTCCCTGCATACTTCTGGAATTCATCCTGCTGCTGCCATCAGCAGTGACATCATCAGTGAACACAAGGAAGGCAGTTCCAGTGGCAGCCATACATGCCCAAGCCGTAGCACTACCTCCAGCATGTTTGACGTATGAGGTGGTCTGCTTTGGATCATGAGCTGTTTCTTTGTTTTCTCCATGCTTTCTACTTTCCATCACACTGGTACAGGTTGATCTCAAAAAGGGCTGTAATTCCTACAGGGTTTAACCAATATGGATGTAATAAAATTTAACTTTGCTCTTAATTCTTAGTCATAATTTCACGTGTTTAAGTGCTGGAGTACAGAGCCAAAATAACAAAAAATGTGGCACTGCCCAAATGCTTACAGTGTGCACTGTGCATGCACACACACACACACACACGTGCGTGCACACATACACACTCACACACTGCCGTTTCCACACTTTTCCAGGCAGGCTTTGTCAGCGCAGCTCCTCAGTAGGTTTTATGATACTAATGTACACGTCTGAGTAATTTTATGCTCGGTGGAGAGACATAGGAGCTGTTAAATAAATGGCAGCCATCGCCCCAACCCCCTCCCACACCTTCGCCGCATTGCACACCCAGTGTAGTAATGACTTTTGATTCATAAGCATCATAAATAAATCCCTGCAGCCTCAAATGTGAAAGCACATGTGGCGTAGCTTTGGTCTGCAGCCCTGCCGCTCATACCGCGATTCAGCCCAGTAGATTTTCGGGGCCTTTTTTTCCTTGTTCCGTCCTCAGACCGCGAAAATTGTTTATTTTCAAGGGCTTATCTTTCATGGAGAGCTTAGGCTATGGTCCGATCTGTGTTCTTCTGCGGTAAGGGGACCCCCAAAGCCCCCGGAAGGATGTGAGATCCAGCTTGTCCGAATGAGCTTAGCAAATGCTTGTATAGTTACGCGGAGGCATTCCCCTGAAGGAGAAATCTGGGCAGTGAAGAAAAATAGCAGTAAAAATGGTTTTATATGAGTATGATGTTTCCAGGGAACAGGGTCTGCGGAGAGGGGTTTTTTCATTTGGCTGACCCTGTCTGATGTGTCCAGGCACCATTGTGTCAATCTTCAAAAGTCGGAAGCCTCATTCACTTCGGAGCACCAATGTTTGGGTAAATGGTTGGCATTTATTCATACACGCACTCACACACCAACGGCGATTGACTGCCAACCAGCTCGTCAGGAGCATTTCGGGGTTAGGTGTCTTGCTCAGGGACACTTCGACACTCTTGGGCAGGGGATCAAACTGGCAAGCCTCAGACTGCCAGACTAGTGCTCTTTGAGCCAATGTTTTGCCCCCAACATGCAATACAGTCTAACTTCTGGGGCTTCACAAGTTAGCTGAGTGCGTCTGAATATGCAGGTCCATGGATGAGGCTCATCCACACTCTAAAATACTGCCTTAGAGGAATAGGTCACTTTTTAGAGCCTTTTAAAAAATATTATTTTTAGAGTAGTGCAGTGATCTCGGGTTACATGCTGTAGGGAATAGTTCCAATAGGAAATAAGATTAAATAATAATAAATCAAGCAGTATTCACATGTAAAACCTCTGGAGGCATGCTGTGACATTCATCACCATACAAGCTGCTATGGAGTTTCTCGAACCCTTTCTTTTCACATTAAACCCCCGAACCCTCATATGCCCTATAAATTTAAAGCTGGCAGGTCATCTGAGGAGCTAAAATATGCTTCTTCCCACACAAAAATGTCTAGGCCAATCAAAAACATACACCATAACTGCAATAATATTTATTTGAAAACACCAGAAAGTGAGCTGTTCCTTAAAGAGGATCAGTCATTCAGCAGCCCTGGGCCCTCTGCTTCGGTTTAACCGCGGTCCATTCCGCATGACTGCGCCTGCTGCCAGCGACCATTTTTTGGAGATTAATATATAATATAATCACTAGGAACTTGCGCAAATCAGTATCGACACCCTCAAGGCCTCAGTAGATCAAGCTAGCTGTTGCGGACTCCGCAGAATGCCCGTTGGTCAGAATAAATTAGTATTTAATCTTCATTCGAGCTAGACAGACTGCACAGAAAACAGACCTCATCACTCTAATAACGCTCTGGAAAATCTGTTTTATTATGTATAAGAGTTTGAGAAACAATTGTTGTTCTGATCTAGACATTTGTGGAAAATATTTAAATGTACATATTTTCTTACATATTACATTACATTTTTCATTTACATTTTAGTCATTTGGCAGACGCTTTTAATCCAAAGCGACTTACAAGTGCATAGGTTCTTCTGCAAGCTAAAGCATCACATCCATGCTCTTCTAAACAAAAAATACAGTCATTGTAAGTGCAATTTATTTTTGTTTTTTTAGGGTTAGACAAGAGGGATTTCGGAAGGGGGGGGGATCAGGAGGTAGGACTAAGGTACAGTTTGAAAAGGTGTGATTGCGTCAAAATAGGGGAAGGGATTCTGCTGTCCTGAGGCAAGTCATTCCACCACTGAGGAACCAGAACGGAAAACAGGCGTGAACGTGCAGCTCGACCGCCAGGTGCTCGTAGTGAGGGAACCATGAGGCAACCAGAGCTGGCAGACCGGACTGGTCTAGCTGGGGAGTAGGGAGTGATTAAGGATTGGATTGAAGGTGGGACAGTCCCCTTAGCAGCTTGAAATGCCAACTCTAGGGCCTTGAATTGGATACGTGTGGCAATAGGAAGCCAGTGGAGGCCAATGAGGAGTGGGGTGACATGAGCCAACCTGGGCTGCTGACTGGTGATCAGGCGGGCTGCAGCATTCTGGACCAATTACACAAGTACACACACAATTACACTCACTGAGCACTCTATTAGGAACACCTGTACACCTACTTATTCATGCGATTATGTAATCTGCCAATCGTGTGGCAGCAGTGCAATGCATACAATCATGTAGATATGGTTCAGGAGCTTCAGTTAATGTTCACCTCAACCATCAGAATGGGGGAAAAATGACTTCAATGACTTGAAATGATCGTTGGTGTCAGAAACTGCTGATCTCCTGGAATCTTCTTGCACAACAGTTTCTAGTTCTGTGGCAGAAACCCCTTGTTCATAAGAGAGGTCAGAGGCGAAGGACCAGACTGGTCAAAGCTGACAAGAAGGTGACAGTAACGCAAATAACCACGCATTACAACAGTGGTATGCAGAAGAGCATCTCTGAACACAAAACACGTCAAACCTCTAAGTACAGCAGCAGGAGACTTAAAAAGTCTAAATAATAAGAAAAATAAATATCGAATAAAGTGCTCACTGAGTGTATATATTCTCACAATCTGCTTTTCATATGATGAATTAGTATTTTATCTTCATTCAAGTTAGACAGCCTGCATGTTCCCTGGAGAGACAGGCCTCATCACTTTAATAACACTCTGGAAAAGAAGCATCCTTTTAAAATAATTAGTTCACGGTCACCATTTAATTTCTTTCGATGGCAGACAAAGAAAAATGCAATTGCCACTTACGTTGAGCCAAACATTAAATGCTGCGATTCTGTTTTCAATTACATTGTAATATTGCTGTTTCCCATCAATTGGTCCAACTGTGCTTTCTGACAACCCATCAAATTAAAGCAGAGTTGGACATGCGGCCTGATGAACTGAATGCCCTGTGGTGCTATAGATATTCAATCCCCTCTATATTAGTTACTCATTCCCTGTATGTGTTTTACATCCCCACTAATTGGCTTAGGTATTTCCTAAGAATAAACATCCTGTACTATTGCATTCAATATCCTATTACAGTACACTGACCAGGCAGGTACCAACAGCTGTGGCAGGGTGGGCCAGCCCTGGTTCTGGAGAGCCGCAGGGCCTGCTGGTTTCTGTTTTCACCTTAAAATCAGCAACCGATGTTGACCCACGAAAAACAGGCAAGGTCACTTAAATCCGTAACCACGATCAATTAAGTGTGGGGAAATGTCAATAACCAACACTCCCTGCAGCTCTCTTGGCTCACCCCTGTATGTTCATTAGTAATGACTTCGATTTCGATTGCCTTGTAAAAATATCAATAAACAGAAGGTAATTCAAGTTTAAAGTTGTTGTTTTCAGAGGAAACAGATCAAGTGCTGAGAGAGAGAGAGAGAGAGAGAGAGAGAGCAAGCGAGCCCCTTGTCACAGCTGCTTGTGCAATGCGAAGCGGTGTACCCTCCTGTCGCTTCAGATGGCCATAATGGCGTGTAATGCGGCGTGGCCGATCACGTGTGGCGCACCTGTGTGAGGTCACAGTGCACCGCAAAGACGTCCAGCGTTAGTTCATCTCTAACAGAGTTCATATGAGTCCGCTCTGCCCATTTTGGACTCATATAACCTATGTAGGAGTTCATTATAATTGAAGATTTTACTGTGTGGGCCGTTGTGATTACGACACTATGTCAATAATAAGATGTTAGCCTGCAGTCATACCACCCTGCTCCAGTTGAATGGCTGATGCTAAGCAGGCGTGGGCTTGGTTAGTACTTGGATTGGAGACCTTTTGGGAAAAGTAAGTTGCTGCTGGATGTGGTGTTGGTGGTCCAGTGGGGGGTGATATTCCCTCTCATCAACGAAGCCCCAATGCCCTGTGCTGCAGGAGATTCTGACTTTCCGATGACACGTTAAACCGAGTGTCGTGTGGCCATTACAGACCCTATGACACTCACACAAAGAGTAGAGGGTTCCCCGGTGTCCTGGCTGCCGTTGTATCGCCCAGGTGGGTTCTACACTTTGAGGGTGGTTGAGGCGAGTTTCCCCCTAACCACTGTAAAGCACTTTGAGTATGGTAAAAGTGCCATATAAATGCAATTAATTATTATTAGACGCCTGTGCCATAGCGAGAGACTTTGGAGAAATCAGAACTGTAGCAGTCCTTTGATTCCTGCACATGCTGACACCTAAAAACTAGTCTGACAGTGATTTTAAATTTATGAAAAGTTTATTTCTTTCTATCCTTCTGTGTCGACAAACTGTGGCAGCAAACTAAATCATTCAAAGAGAAAGAAACATTTTAGGGATCTTTGTCATTGTCAGTGCTCTTGTCATTGTCTTACGTGTCAGCATTTGTCAAAGGAATACAGAGTATCGTCCCGGTATGAAAAGCTTGCAATCTGTCTGTGAGGCCTCCAGTGCTTTGTGAAATCAAACTTTTGTGTTGAAAGACCGACGTGCCCAAGAAACAACTGTGTGTTTCTGTTTCATCTGAAATGCTAGAGAGCGCTTAGCTCTCGTCTCTGAGAGGGGTTAGCAACACGCGCGATCGATACTCGCTTTTATGCGACTGTCTACGCCCGAGCCAAACGCATTCCTCTTCATCTCCACCACAATCGCGGTGTGTTACAAGAATGGGCCGAAATTTACGACCACCTCCCCCCCCCACTACCAACCGCACACACACACACACACACCCACACCAGCCTCCCCATCTTCCCCACCGAAGGGTAGATGATTATGAACTTGCGGTTTTACCGGCGAGGGAGCCAGTATAAAATAAGTAGTCTCACTCAATGAGCCATAAAACATTGGCATTGAAGTTCAGCCTTGAAGCAGCGAAAGCGGGTCTCCGGAGTACAGCTGCTGGGCCCGTTCGCATTTTACCTTCGGTCAGAAGCAGGCAGAGAGGGGAGAGGGTGTCTCGTAAAAGAGCACCAGCGCTTTTAGGTGGAGCAGCTGCTCTCTCTTAATAAGACCCAAAGTGATCCAGAAATCCTTTGATAGTGTCCTGCGTCCCCGGGCATAGCTGCATAGATCCCTCTAAGCGTGGGGGTAATTGGAAAGGTTTGCCAGCAGCACCTTATACATAAAAAAGTGTGTGTGTGTGTACTGAATATAGTCTAGGCATTTGAGTCTGTGTGTATGATGAACGTGTGTTTGCGACATGGCTCAGGCAGTAAGAGCAGTCGTCTGGCAGTCGGAGGGTTGCCGGTTCGATCCCCTGCCTGGTCTGTGTCGGAGTGTCCCTGAGCAAGACACCTAACCCCCAAATGCTCCTGACGAGCTGGTCGGGGCCTTGCATGGCAGCCAATCGCCGTCGGTGTGTGAGTGTGTGTATGAATGGGTGAATGGAGAAGCATCAATTGTACAGCGCTTTGGATAAAGGCGCTATATAAATGCCTGCCATTTACCATTTACCATTTGCAGGCACTCGCGAGTGTGCGTGCAGACATGTACTGTGTATGTGTGTGCATATTTTTTGCCAAGCGAGCAGACCTTGTAGTGTAGAAACAAGAGAAGCTTCCGGAATGAATGTAATGCCCCCCCCACCACCAGGCCCTCTCATTGTTGCCAAACAGCACAATAAGATATGAGGGATAAGGATGTTGAAGTTTTGCCAGTGTTAAATAAAGCTTCGCATTTGCAGCTCGGCCGAAACGTAACGCCGTTGGGGGCGGGGGTTGAAATCGTACAGTACATTCCGGAAGAATTGTCTTCATTTATGTTGACCCCCTAAGCCTGTGTCAATGGAAGCGTATATTTATATTTAGGTCGCTATTGCTAGAACACGTCAGCAGGGACTGTCACAAATCTTTTCACAGTCTGTGTGTTAGATGCTTGCATGTCTCTAATGCCTCGTGTTGGAAATTAGTAATGAGACTTTTTTCTTTTTTGTTTCTCTTTCAGGACCTCCTGTAAGTATCCTCTTCTGCCATCCCAGTCTGAACTGAACTAAACTGAACTGACTGTGTGCATGAAGGTCCTGAAGGTAAAAAAAAAAATTATAATAATACAAAAAATTAACCAGATTTGTTCAAAGGAGACTGTTTTGAGTTACTGAGCTGTAAAGACTATTTTTGATGAGAGCTTTGAGAGATACATAAAAAAGGAAGCAATAAATCAACTGAATAATTAAACTGAAACAGGGGGAAATTTATTCTGAGAATTTGCTCCCCTCTCTCTTGCGCTCTCAATTCATCCTTGGTTGTAGAAAGAGTATGATAACAACTGAAAAAGTAGAAGAAGTTCCCTTTTATTTCTATATAATTTGCCAGTGCAAATCCAACTAAGTGACCACTAAGTGTTGCCTGTGGTTTAGTGAAACGTTTAGCTGCACCTGGGTAGCCTGTGTATATGATTAAAATAATATGTTTTTGCACGTCTTTACCTTAATGGAGTGCTTCGTCCTTCACTCATCAAAGAGAACACAGCGTTCAAAAGCCCCGTTGCCATGACGCACGGCCTGCTAGGCCCTGTGGCGAAAAAACACGTCCCTCTTCATTGAGCCCGGGCTGATTCCGTTCGGAAAAAGCCCGGTCCGTATGTTTATATTCGACAGGGCAGAAGGGCCGCGGTGGTCCCTTGGTCTCGAGGCGTTCGGCCTCTTTGTGTGCGCCCTGTTAAAATAATTTATGGGTTTTGAGGAGGGGGGTGATTAAGTGAGTAGGATAGCAGCCCCCCCCCCACCCCGGCTGTAAAAAAAGTGGTAAGATAATCTGTTTTGCCCCTCCACTACTCCTGCTCCCTTCCCCTGTGGGTTTAGCGGTAAGTGAAGGCAGGTGCTGCATCCACCCAGCAGACCTGGGTCAAATACCTAATTGTTTTGGAGTCAAATGCTTTTTTACATTACTGAGCTTGAAAATCAATACTCTCAAAAAATGAGAAATACTCTCAAAAAGTGTTAGCCCTGCGCACTGGTTCTCTTGTTTGGCTCAATTGCGCCAGGCAAGAACAATTGAGCGCAGAAAATCCAATTCACTTGAAAACAATTCTGTATTTGACCCATGCCTGCCACCCACCCCACGCTGCCCTCTCCCCCCAGTAGGCCCACATCACAGGTGGAAATACAGAAGGTGGTCACGTGTTCGCGGGCGACAAGCGACCGCTAACTAACTCCTGGCGACAGAGCCGTTAAAAGCTGTCGCTCTCTGCGCGAATAAGTGTTTTCCTTCCTGAAGCCCTTGAAGTTGTCAAGAAGTGAACGCGGCCGGCTTGCTGCTCTGGGGTTTATGGGTAGTGGGAGCTGGGGTCAGGTTACAGCGCTAAGCTGCTGCTGGATTTTGGGGACAAAAGGGGTAGGTCGTGCCTTCAAATAAAATCTAATCAAAAATGATTTATTGTCAGAACATATGTCGCAATACTCTTTGCAGCAGACTTTGGCTTAAAGAAACACCAACAAAGGCAAGCCTGAGGCAGAGGTTATAGATGACACCTAACTGGGAAAAGAACATGAAGCAGATGGATTTTGGGGGGGGGGCGTCCTCTTTCTCATGGTGGGAGCATGATGGCTGACAGTCAAATCAGACTGATTTATAACCATCTGAAATTAACCCTGTGCAGGCTTTATGGTATGAAGCCATAGGTTGTGGTACTTGGTGTTTGAGCTCAGTGCGTTGTATTGCAGGTCAGTGCATTGCGTTTGAGCTCAGTGGTTATGTCTCAGGTCAGTGTGTTGTGTTTGAGCTCAGTGGTTATGTCTCAGGTCAGTGTGTTGTGTTTCAGCTCAGTGGTTATGTCTCAGGTCAGTGTGTTGTGTTCTCAGGTGGGTGCCTTGTTCTTATGCATATTGTGTTCCAGGTCAGTGTGTTGTGTCATGGGTTGGTGCTTTGTGTCTTGGGGTGGTTGGTTGTGTCGTGGGTTGGTGCTTTGTGTCTTGGGGTGGTGGGTTGTGTCGTGGGTTGGTGCTTTGTGTCTTGGGGCAGTGGGTTGTGTCGTGGATTGGTGCTTTGTGTCTTGGGGCGGTCGGTTGTGTCGTGGGTTGGTGCTTTGTGTCTTGGGGCAGTGGGTTGTGTCGTGGGTTGGTGCTTTGTGTCTTGGGGCAGTGGGTTGTGTCGTGGGTTGGTGCTTTGTATCTTGGGGCGGTGCGCTTGTTTCTCAGCTTGGAGGGCTGTGTCTCATCCGGGTATGTCTTAATGCAGAAGAACTGAGTGAGAGTTACCAATGTTTACAGAAACAGTGGTAACTTATTTTGGTTTTTTGGATAAAAGCAGACAAAATAAATGAGTCATGCCCCAAAAGTTTACCTTTAGAAAATAGCAATAAAGTGACTTCATCTCTGCTTTAGCCCCCGTAATATCCGCCCTCTTGAGCTCCAGAAAACCGCCAGCAGGCATATTAGATGCATCTGCCCCGGTACAGTACATTGGAAAATAATGGAATAATTTGTACAAAGTGTTTTTGTACCACGCTGGCTCTAATTATTTTGATGCATTCCTGGTTATTGACATTCATTTAACGTGTCGCCGGCTCATTAAGGAGAATTGAAAGGGGCTGTCAGCTTGCTGTGGTTAAATATCCAGCGGGGCTGTTTGTAGATGATGTGGATCGGGGTTTAATTACTAGAGAACAGAAATTGGTTTTCATTTATTTATTTATTTACTTAATTATTTACTTAATTACTCTTATTTATCACTCCATTTATTTTCTGTGTTCTTGCTTTTCCTGTTTGTCGTACTACGTAACCTGTCCAATGTGAACACCATTGACAGCTAACTGCAATTGATTGTAAAGTGAAAGACTTTCAGGGTGTTCTTAACAGTGAGTTTCTGAATATGACCCTTAGGATATTTGAACTGTGGATGAGTGACATGACTGATTTTGACAGAGCGAATGGCAAAAAGACTTTTAGGAGTGTTGTTAACTGAAAGACTGGTTAAAATAGTGTTAGCAGAGCTATTTGACTGTGAACAAAGGCAAACAAGCTATCATTCTCTGAAAAATGAACAGGTGGCTAGGAGTGCTGTTAACTGTGAATGTCTTACAGAAGATTGTCAGTGAAGGCTTTTGACAGTGAAAGATTAATGGAAATTGTAAAGAGTGCTGATAACTGTGAAATAGAAAATGGACTATTTGGAGTGATGTTAGCCTTGAAAGAGTGATAGAGAGATTGTAAGGTGTGCTGCTAACTGTGAAATATGAACAGGGAGATTGTAAGTAGTGTTGTTTACAGTGAAAAAATGACAGAGAGGTTCTTCGGGGTGGTGCTTGATTGAAAGGCCACAAAACTCAGGCTTTGGTGATTTGTTTTGGTCCTGGGGTGAATGCATTAATTGGACCTAGCCATTAAATTTCAGCTGCCTGGTCTTTGATGGAGAGTTTGTGAGAGAAGATGGAGATTGTGGAAAGAGAATAAAGGTGAAGAAAGAGAGGGGGGAATGGGTTTAGCATTAGCAATGCAGAAAAAGAACAGAATGAAATAAACAGCCAGAAACTGCCAGCTTATTTACAACTAAACACGACAGCTTATTTTAACCACCTTGTCACAATGTTATATGTTTCATTTTATTTTTTTACTACCCTTTCTTCTCATTTTCACTTTGTATTCTTTTATCTGGGAAAGTTTAAAAAGTTATGTAACAAAAGCACTTTATAAATAAAGATAGTAACATTATTTGTGTTCAACAAGCAGAGAGGAACTTAATCTCTGTAAAAAAAGAAATGTCTGTAAATGTGAAGCTATTATCTTGAGGGTGTTTCTACCTTTGCAAGTGTCCCCACTTGGCAGCTTTAACACCAAACTACCTACCCAAAGCCCACACGACGAGTACAGGGACACCATTACGGCTCAAGCAATGCATAAATCAATGTAGAATGTTCATCCTTCTTTTCCTTCTTTTCCTGCTCCCCAGTAATAGCTACGGCACTCTTTAATATTTCACGTGTGACCAGACCAACGACTGGAATGTTTATACACCTTTATAAAAATGCAACCGTATGATGTTTTTTTAAATTTGTTTTTTTTTATTTTTTTTTATTTGACTGACATGGCAGACTCATTTTTTTGCGGCGGGTTTTTGAAGTGTTGAAAAGGTGATCCGTCTCAGCTTATGAATTATGCAGCCGCGTAGATGAGATTAGAGACACGCGTGTGGCACGTGTGAGCGGGGTCCTCTCCCTCATCCATAATGCAGGGCCGTTAATAAGTCATGCCGCGGCTGGGCTTTGATCGCCCGCTCCTCTGCTAGTTTCTGTGAAGGCCTCATTGAGGAAGACTGCTTTACTTAGCGCTGTTCCTCTGCTAGTTTTTGTGAAGGCCTCTTTTAGGAAGGCAGCTTTACTTAGCGCTGTTCCTCTGCTAGTTTCTGTGATGGCCTCTTTGAGGAAGGCAGCTTTACTTAGCGCTGTTCCTCTGCTAGTTTCTGTGCCTCTTTGAGGGAGGCTGCTTTACTTAGCGCTGTTCCTCTGCTAGTTTCTGTGCCTCTTTGAGGAAGGCAGCTTTACTTAGCGCTGTTCCTCTGCTAGTTTCTGTGACGGCCTCTTTGAGGAAGGCAGCTTTACTTAGCGCTGTTCCTCTGCTAATGTCCGTGCCTGGTGTGTGTGTGTGTGTATGTGTGAGTGTGAGTGTGTGTGTGTGCTTGTGTGTTTGTGCGTGTGTGTGTGTGTATGTGAGTGTGTGTGTGTGTGTGTGTGAGAATGTGTGTATGTGTGAGTGTGTGTATGAGAGAGAGAGTGTGTGTATGTGTGAGTGTGTATGAGAGAGAGAGAGTGTGTGTATGTGTGAGTGTGTGTATGAGAGAGAGAGTGTGTATGTGTGAGTGTGTGTATGAGAGAGAGTGTGTGTATGTGTGAGTGTGTGTATGAGAGAGAGAGTGTGTGTATGTGTGAGTGTTTGTATGAGAGAGAGTGTGTATGTGAGTGTATGTGTGAGTGTATGTGTGTGAGAGTGTATGTGTGTGTATGTGTGAGAGTGTATGTGAGTGTATGTGTGAGTGTGTGTGTGAGAGAGTGTGTGTGTGTGTGGGTGTGAGTGTGTGTGTGTATGTGTGAGTGTGTGTATGAGAGAGAGTGTGTGTGTGTGTGTGTGTGAGAAAGAGAGAGAGAGAGTGTGTGTATGTGTGAGTGTGCGTGTGAGAGAGAGACTGTGTGTGTGTGTGTGTGTGTGTGTGTGTGTGTGTGTGTGTGTGTGTGTGTGTGTGAGAGAAAGAGAGAGTGTGTGCTGCGAGTACAGCTGCTCCACTAAGTGTGTGAGGGAGAGTGACGTAATCTGTCTATGATTCACCCACAAAGGATTCATGTATTATCCTAATAACACAATAAAGTCAAGGAAATCTGCACATGGTGAAGCATTAGATGAAGGAAAAACATAGCTTTTGACTACATTTTGTTGTGGGGGAAAAATATAACTTCATATTTTTACCGCAATTGTACCATAGAATACCGGTCTGAAGAGCTGCGGTGGCGCTACAGGCTAAGATACAGGGAACCTTGCTATTGCAGTTCAGTTCATTAACATGGGTAATTGGTTTTGATAGGGTACAATTGGCCACCAAATTGAAAAATCAGAAATGGATATATTTTTTAAGAAAACCTGAATGATCTGAATGACCTATACTGAAGCCAATCGCAATGGCACCAATGAGCACAATCTCTCAGCATGACCAGGAAATGAGCTTCAAAAAAGAAACCTGGTTTTGGCCGCTTGTGTTGTACTGTTGAGCGAAGTACTTAACCTGAATTACGCTAGTAAAATATGCAGCTGTCTAAATGGAGTTAATGTAAAGAATCTGAGCCATGGAAGTCACTTGTGATACCAGCTTCTGCTAAATGCCTAAGTGTTCATGTAAATAATGGAGGGCTGCTGAATCTATCCATGTGGGGGGAAATAAAACCTGCCAACCACGAGGACTGCCAGACCCTGGTACAGAGGATCGAAATGGATAATTTAAGCCTTCTGAAATGGGGGATCAGCCTTTCTGTTCAGCCGCTCTTATCAAGAGCTACGTACAGTTGATTAGACTAAGCAGGAGACAATTCCCCCCTGTAGCAATGCAGGGTTAAGGGCCTTGCTCAACGGCTGTGCGGATCTTATTGTGGCTACTCCGGGAATTGAACCACCGAGCTTGCGGGCCTCAGTCATGTCACCCTGTTTATTTAGCAATTTGACATTGTTCCTCAATGAAAACTGCATTATAAATGTGATATATTACTATTATTATTATTATTATTATTATTATTATTATTATTATTATAATCACTGATTTAGAGAGCATTTATGAGGTGGAGGGTGAGGTGGGAAGGTGGTGAGAGATGGCGGGACAGGGAGGGGAACATTCACCTCAAACTCAGAGGGGTTCCCAGTGAGATGGTTTGTGACTCAGCAAGGGTCACCGTCTAAACCCCGTCCCATCATCAATAAGAAATAATGCAATCTCTTCCCCTCGTAACCACCACTCTTTTCTGAAAGCCTGGGGCCTGCTGGAATATTTATGCAGCACAGAAATTACTGAAAGTTTGGGCAACAAAGTCAGACAACTTCCTTAAAGGCACACACCTTCGGCAGGATCATGTCTCATTGACTGGTGACAAGGTCAAGATATTAAGACTGTGACAGTCCTGAGGGCCGCGGTGGCGCAACAGACTAAGATGCAGCAGACTTGCGGTTGCAGTTCGCTGCAGTTGTACACCGGGGACCGGGGTTTGATTCTCGGTCCTGCCAAAAGCCAAGTTTGGCCGGCTCGCTGCTCCAGGGGGAGGGACTTGGCAGGGTTAGTAGATCGCCACACAAAAAGCACCTCGGGTGCCTCGGAATCACGGTTACCAGCATGTGGCGAGATGGCTTGAAGAAGGCGTGTCGCTCTTGTAGGGCCGCCGAGGGACAGTGTGTGGGAGGTGTATCTAATACTAGCTCTAATTGAATTAGACGGGGTACAATTGGCTACCAAACTGGGAGAAAAAAATCCAAAAAAAAAAAAAGACTGTGACAGTCCACATGAGTTCAGTACTTTTTTAGCACGCTGAATCGGAAGCCATTTCAGGCCTAGAGACCTATTGCGGATGTTGCGTGTTGATATTTGAGGACTAATGAAGTGGCTCTGGGCAGAATGATCGAGGTTGACGGAGCATCACAGGCGTGTGTGTGTGTGTGTGTGTGTGTGTGTGTGTGTGTGTGAAACAGAGAGAGAGAGAGAGATCCGTGACTGCATCTATGCCAAGATGATGCCATGTAATGCTGCAGACAGACCATGGGCATCTCTCTCACACACACGCACACACACATACAGACTGACTCTCCCATAATTACCGCTCCCTGATTGGCCGCAGCAGGTGGCTTTGGAGCTCCTGCTGTCACTGCATCTGTGACAGCGGGAAACAAAATAAAAAACAAACTAAAAAAGCAGAGGCTGGAAAAACGGCGTCTTTGACCGTTGACCTTCGCGGGTGCAGAGCGCACTCACAGTGCTTAAGGCAGCCAGAAGCCTGGATAAACCCACCGAAGTGTAGATCAGGCTCACCCAAAAAAACTACAGTTTTTGTCTGCCATCCACAAAACAGGAAATGTATTCATAGTTGTTTTGATTGTGTTGACTCCCTGTTCTTTTCTATCATGGTTCTAGATGTATTTTCAGCGAGAATGAAGAAGCATAAACACTTAAAAATCATGGCATGCCTCTGTTCTTTGTTTTGTCCTTATTTTTTTGTTACTTATCTGTAATGGAAAACAAATGTCTCTATCTTGGGTTGGTGAAAGCAAACAGATGTGAGGACCTGCAGTATTTCAGGAGAGCAGCTGTTTTATAGCGAAGTGCTCCTGATTTTGGGTTTTGGGTAGGTTTTGTAATCTGATTTTACTCTTAATTAGTGGTTGCATCCAAAATCAGACATGACACACAATGTACAGTATACTATCATTTGGCATACATAAGGTGGTTTTAGTATACGAGCAAAATGTAAGATGAATTTTTGGACAAACCAAGTTGTCATAGAACGGCAACACTTTTAACACAGTGTGTGATGAGTTGATGACGGCAGCTAGTTGATGTGACATTGTGTCATGAAAACAGAAAAAAAAAAAAGATTTATAACGTAAATGCAGTATATCCATTTATTTTAACTACGTTCTGCTAAGCCAAGCAAAATTTAAGGCAATACTTGTGTTTAAACTGTTTAACTCCACTTCCCCTGCTTTGGTTTGAACAACGCTCTGGTTTGCGTGACCTAGTGCAGTGCACTGTGGGATACTCATGCCAGCATAGTGTCCAGTGTTCGCTCACTTTGATATTTTACTGAATGTAGTGTGGCAACCGGGTAGCTTTAGCACACTCTTTTATACATTAATGGTTTAGGTTGTACGAATACTATTTTTGACAAATAAATAGTAAGATAGTATGCGATTTTGGACGCAGCCAGTGTGTTATGACTGGTTGTCAAGCAGCCCTAACAAACAGGGAGTAGATTTTTAAACAAATTGAATTTAAAGAAATAAGGATTATTGGTGTGTGAGTATGTGTCAGTGTAAATCTGTAAGGGGGTGTTGAAGGAATGTAGGTGTGAAAAATTCAAAACTGGCCCAAGGCAACCTGCCCAACATGAGAGATGAAGAGAGCCAAAATGCTCCTATACAGGCAAGCTTTTCCCCAGCTCAGGTGCTGCCATACTAATTAGGACCAATTAGGGCCATAAATTAGCAAATGTGCGATGGCTGCCACCGCAACGGCACCCCCTGGTCGACCACTGTCCCTGCAAGATGGAGGAAACACCGAGACAGTTCAAACAGGGCATATAGGGGAAACAGGGCATAGATGCCACAAGTGAGTGGTTAGCAATGATGGTCCAAAGCTGGTTTAAGTTGGTTGTTACAGGGTTAGCTTCCAAACCAGCTCCTTTCTGACCAAAGCTCTCGGGTTCAAATTGTCTATGGTGACTTAAATAATTTTTATGTTCTTTTTTGGACTTTTATTACCAAAGGAACCTGTCTTAATTCTGGCCTGCATGCATTTCTTTAATGCTTGGACAGAAAACTGCACGCAGGGATGTTTGTCCCATCAAGTGCATTCTTTTTTTTAAAGTTTACTCTTAAAGTTTACTCTTTTTTTAAAACTTTTCAGTGACCGCTCCTGCTGATGTCAAGAGGCAGACACATGTCTCCTCTGATATTTTTCACATGCACACCGCCAATCACACACTGCCCATGGCGCTGGAGGATAAGGAGCTCAGCATATTCTAAGTTTGTGCATCTGCAGGCA
Source organism: Conger conger (assembly GCF_963514075.1). Classification (NCBI taxonomy): domain Eukaryota; kingdom Metazoa; phylum Chordata; class Actinopteri; order Anguilliformes; family Congridae; genus Conger; species Conger conger. The sequence continues at coordinate 34,349,836 of NC_083767.1, forward strand.
CCTGGTCTGACCAGGAGTGGCCGCTATTGAGCAATAAGACCAATGGAAATGCTTGCTTACCCCCTGTCATTCCCCGGCGGGGATGAGCCAATTGTTGCTTCTCCAGTGCGGGGCTTTGCTGAGAACGAACGTCATTTACGGCTTGAGCCACCCGGGGGCTCCATCAAGTGTATTCTTATTGACTGACTGGACCCCATACCTCACTTTCATATCCCGCACTAGATGATGCTGTCAAAGACCTTGGGCTGGGCTTTAATATAATATCATTTTGAAATGTCTATTTCATAGAATTTTCTTTTGATCGCACAGGAATCTCTATATACTTTGTCATTTAATACACTCACTGCCAGACCAATGCAGTTCCCCAAGGCGCTGATTTTCTGTCCAAAGTTCTTTCACTGTCGAGAGCTCTCTCTCTCTCAAAGTCATGTTTTTAAATGTTAAATGGCGGTTGAGTGAGTGGGCAGGTTAATTGTCATACACTATGGATTATGGGAAACAGATGCTCCTCTCAAACCGGCTGTTCCTGAGTGCTTTCCTCCTATCCTGGTCTAGCCTGGCTTTGGGATTCCTGCACCGGAGCTCCGGCTACTTGCCCACAGTTTTCCCGTTACCGCCATCATTGTCCTCCACTTGCACTGCCTCACTCCTGCTGACAGTATTCCTCTTACTGCCACCATTGTCCTCCACTTGCACTGCCTCACTCCTGCCTGCAGTATTCCTGTTACCTCCATCACTGCTTTACACTTACACTGACTCACTCTTGCCCACAGTTTTCCCGTTATTGAAATCATTATCCTCCATTGACACTGACTCACTCCCGCCCACAGTATTCCCGTTACCCCCTATCATTCCCTGGTGAGGCTGAGGCATATCATTGCTTCGCCAATGTGGACCACCGGCCATAGCCGGCAATAGGACTTTGCTTTGGATTATGGGAAACAGATGCTCCTCTCAAACTGGCTGTTTCTGAGTGGTTTCCTCCTATCCTGGCCTAGCCCGGCTTTGGGATTCCAGCACCAAAGCTCCGGCTACTTGCGCTGGCTAACTCCTGCCCACAGTATTCCCATTACCACCGCCATTGTCTTCCACTTGTGCTGGCTCACTCCTGCCCACACTATTCCAGTTACCGGCATCATTGTTTGGTTCCCATCCTCTTCAGCCTCTGTAAAGGACATGCAATACTGGTGTGTGCCACAAATAAATCAACAGAACGATGATGGAGAGATGGAGTTTGCTAAACAGCTTGATGTGACATATGTGTTGTTTTGGAACAATCTTCTTCCAATGGACCATACTGTGATGTAAATATATTAGGTTTTGAAATATGGCCGGAAGTATATTTAACTGCAAATATTATTTAATTAAAAAATTAAATCTGAAAATTTCATTTTGTATATTTGCTTATTATGTTGTGAAGTGTTGCAATATGTATTCTGAACTTTATGTTTTATTTCAGTATAACAGACCTGGGGCAAATCTGTAATTGTTTTGGATTCTAATCCTTTTCTATGCTTTACTGAACTTGTCTGGTGTATTGGGACCAAGTCAATATTAATCGAGCACAGAAAAGTATTTGAATTCAAAACAATTGTGTATTTGACCAAGGTCTGGTATATCGCAGTGTGTTTCATATCCACTAAACATGCGGTATCACTTGTCTGTGTGTTCAGCCGAAGCCACCATTGTGAATTACCACAAGTCAACGGGCATGACGGTGATTTCATCCTGAGAACATTTATTTGTTCGTGTCATAAATTCAGGTCAATAAGTGTCTCCACAAGAGACCTATAGAGTGCAATGATCACCAGATGATGTCCAGAACAAGCCCGTATAGAGGGCTCAGTCCTGCTCTTTTCTACGCGAGTGCAAGAGAAACTGGTTGTGTCTCCATGAATTATTCATCAGCAGGAGAAATGTTAAATGGCGTATGATGGAAGGAGAAAGAGAGGAGTACCCACAGACTCCCGCAGAGGAATACCAAGATTCAATTAGATTCAATATTTGTTGTCATTGCTTTCTAAGTCAACAAAATGTATCCTCTGCATTTGACCCATCCAAGCAGAGTGCAGCCACAGTGCAGCACCTGGGGACCAACTCCAGTTCTGAGGCCAGAAGTATCCTGTGACCATGTGGGACTCATTACATTACATTATTGGCATTTGGCAGACGCTCTTATCTAGAGCGACGTACAGTTGATTAGACTAAGCAGGAGACAATCCTCCCCTGGAGCAATGCAGGGCTAAGGGCCTTGCTCAAGGGCCCAACGGCTGTGCGGATCTTATTGTGGCTACTCCGGGACAGGCCTCCTGCTATAGCCCAAAGACATAAAGGTTAGGTTAATAGGAGAGGCTAAATTGCCCCATGAGGAGAATATGCAAACTCCACACAGAAAGGCCATGTTCTGGACTTGAACCCAGGACCTTGCCGTGAGGCTACCTCTTGCACAACCGTGCCACCCACTGAGATGTACCTACAGGCTCCCACAGAGGAGAACCAACAGACAAGTTTAAACTCTCCAGTTCATTGCGACCCACAGAGGCCCTTTCCTCCATCCCCTAGTCACGTGGATCAGCTCAAACCTTTTAGCATATTTCTATGCAATTTGGTCGGAAAAAGGTTGCATCTGAAAAAAGTATGTCTAAGAATATCATCCATTACTGAAGATATTTTAACCGGTCTAAGAATGGAATGCATTCCTGAAGATTTTATTCTTACAAGTGTTAGTGTGTTTGTGAATAGTCCTGCCCCACAGATTTAAAGCACCTTGTCTGGGTTATTCTAATATCCATTAGTGCGCTCCTTTAGTTCGTTCCACTGCATTCAAAATGTATTTTTAAGACGTTCTCAGACAGGACTAGAGACCTACAGTAGAGGTAATGAAAAATGAATTGTGCAAGTTGCTTTGGCTAAGAGTGTCTGCTAAATGCCTGTATTGTACTATGTGATGTATTGTACGATCGTTATGAATAGTGGATATTGATAATGAATAGTAGACCTAAGGGCTATATGAAATAAAATCTGTACTTAGGGACCGGCAGGGGCCCAGTAGAGGCCCAAAGAAGTACCAACGGTGGCCCCTCTAAATGACTGAACTTTAACAGGCCTACTTCAGAGCTCCCCCTGCCCTGTTTTATTACCCTCTCCTAAGTTAGCACCTGCCTTCCATGTTGTACTAATTTAATGAGCGGGATGGTTCTAACACCACTAAGGCGGTACCCTGCTCGAGGCTCAGAGCCCCTCTCTCTTTGAATTGTGGGGTGCTGTGTTTCTGGAGTGTGCCGGGCATGTTGTCGGGGGGATGGGGGTGGGGGGGGGGGAGAGCCCCTTGTTGTTACGGGGCCCTGTATGAGGAGCTGGGCCAGCTGGGACGTGGGCAAGGGTGGGGGGGACAGACCCAGAGGCTCTAGTCTGGCTCACAACCACACACCCCACCCTCCACCCCCCGCACATTCAGCTTCCAAACCTGTGTGTGTCTAATGTTCGCTCTTTCTTACTCTCCCCTCTGCCATCTCTCACTCTCCCTGTTTCCCTCCCTCTCTCCCCTCTCTTGCTCTGTTTCTTTTCCCCCATCTCTCCCTCTCTTCTCCATCTCTCTCTTCCCTCTCCCTTTATCTCTCTTTCTATCTCATATCTCCCTCTCTTCTCTTTCCCGCTCCCCCCTCTTTATCTCTCCCCTCGCTCTTTCTCTCCCATCCCTCCCTTCTTCTCTTGTTCACCGTTCTTCCCTCTCTATCTCTCTCCCTGTAATTCCCTCTATCTCTCCCTCCCTCCTTCTCTTTCTCCCTCCCTCCCTTCATGCATGTGCACATCTTTCCACGGCACTGATTTTTATATGTAGTGATAATAGCAGGTTTTCCGCTCTAGCGTGCTGATTGCAGGGCACAGTCGGGGAGTCTCTGCTGTCAGCGCTAATGAGAATAAAAGATGCGAACTGAAAACCTTGGGCGAGGTAATAAAAAATAACCTTTAAACGAAAATGTTTAGGATTCAAGGCAACATTTTTGGAGAGAGGTTTTGCAAAGGACAGAGGAAAATCAATTGAGCTTTTTGTCATGATAGGGGGTCCATAGGTAGGTGTCGACGTGAAACTTCATGACTGCTGTTGTTCACACATCAGTGGTTGTCAGGCAGGGGGAAAAAATGAAAATGACTGTATACACCTGTCTATTTATTGCATTTTTCTCATGTCAATAGGCCACCCTGTCTTCATCGTATTTGCGTCTATGTCGGTAATCGGACAGGTGTCCCTCCTCGTGGGTTATTTCCACCTCTCAGAGAGTGGTCCAGCGTTCTGTGTTGTTTTTGTCCATTTGCTTGCAGTTCCCCACTAACGCAGGCCACGTGGGAGGTAGGCAGCCCACGCTTCAAGGCCGCCGGCCTACCTGGGCCAGACCGCAGGGGACGGGGCCAATCCTTCCTCCGCGACCCTGCGGGAATTTGAAGTCAGAAACAGGAAGCTTTTGCAGCTTCTTTCTGTGGAAGCGGGAAGGGAGATTCAGGAGAATACTGCTGATTTTCTCATCCTTTATGTCGTCGACATTCAAATTGGAACATATCTATACAAAATAGTGATTCAAAGCATCACAATATGGCTCAGGCTGCCACAGACGTTATAAAAAAACTCCACAGGACTTGGGTAGGTCATAAGCACTGACAGCAGACTGCAGGAGAGCATTTGGTGAAATACTGTCAAATGCTGGAGACAGGAAAATTCACATCCCTGTGATGGTCAGTGACCTTCAATGATGGCCAATTTGGCTTCTATTTAGCAGATGGGCTCCCCCTCTGAGCCCAGTTATGCTCAAGGTTTCTCCCTGTTAGTCGGGGAGGTTTTCCTTGCCCCTGTCTCCCTAGGCTTGCTCTGAGAGGGTCTTAAGCTTGGGATCTACAATATGTAAAGCTGCTTTTGAGAAGTGAATTCTGTGGTGGTTTCAGGGTGTGGGAAATGGAGGCTGTTGATTGGCTGTTCACATTCCTTATCCACCTCAGCAGATCTGACTGACAAGCTGCTTACCTAACTGACACCAACTGACAGTTTGACTGCCTGACTGGCTGACTCTGACTGACTGACTGACTGACTGACTGGTGAAACTCAGAATGCACTACATGTGGGGTTATTTAATCTAAAAAAAGGCACACATCCAGTGACAGGGCCCCGTGTAGTGCAGACTTGCTAACAGCCCCTTTTCTTTCAGGAGGCTGTAAATTCTCACTTCTCCGGAATTCACACTTTGAAATTGGATGCTGGAAAGTTTTCAAGTTGTTTTGAATTGTCTTACTTTTTTTGCCCATTGAGAACGCAAAGCAATTGCGAGACTCACTGATGCTGTGGGATTCTCAGATTGAAAGCCAAACCCAGAATTAATTCATAAATCATACCAACGCATAGCACAAACAGGCTACACAATAATTCACTCAAGTCATAATTCAAGTCAAATGCAGTTCTGCTTTTGTTGTTTTTTGTTTTCAAGTTGTAAACAAAAAAGGCACCTGATGTCACAAGGTTGTGATTTAAATGCAACTGTGCATGATTGTGCAGCAAACCATAAAATTTGATTCTGTTTTATGATTGTTTTTTGTACTTGGCCCTCTGGTGGTCAGATGATACATTGCAGTTGGTTCTCAGTCCCTTCACACAGCTCTGTCATTTTTCACTCATGTCAGTATGGGATAGCAGGGATCAAATTTACTCAAGTAAAGATCGAGTAAAGATTTCTCTCAGAGATTATTTAGACATTAGACTCACAGTTTACTGTGTAGTATCACAACTAATTGTACAAAAAAAAAACAAATCCAATGCCATCACTCGAGGCAAATGAAGAATGCATGTAACCGTTGTTTCATTTACACATGACGCTGCCCAAATATCATTTGGGAGGGGAAAAAAACATGCATCCATCCATCCACCGCTTATATATAGTTCAGGGTTGTGGAGGGTGCTGGAGCCTATCCCAGCATGCATTGGGCAAGAGGCAGGAATACACCTTTGACAGTGGAAAATAACAGCCATAAATCATTTGTTTCGGGAATACGTTCAGTCTGAGTCCTTTTTCGCGGAGAACTCGGATGAACGCACTTTTGGTGTCCGGGTCCAGTGGGAAGAAACGACCGGAGCCGCTGGTGTGGGGTGGAGCGTGGAGTTAGCGAAATGGCGGCCCCGCCGTGTCTGTGGCCAAGGTCAGCAGGTGTCTGCTGCCTCTCTGTCTGCTGGAGCGAGCTTTATCCAGAGAAACGCCTTACAGACGGACACATTTACAGCCTTTAAGCACCCTGTCGGCCCTCAGGCGTGAACCAAATAAATACATGTGCTTCTAATTTTTCAGTGCTGCTATTCTTTTCCCTAAGGGGAAAAGATCACAACTTTGCATTCATTTGTGCATTGTAGTCTATGCATTTTATGCATGGGCACAACGCCTTTTCCCCCTGTTCAATTTATGGCTTGTTGGCCAAAATAGAAAAAGAGTTGGCTTTAATGATATGTGAAGTCCTATAAGGTAACTGGAGTTTTTCCATCCATTAACCACTGAAGCCGAGTAGTTGTCTACCCGTGTCCCTGTCAGTAGAAAAACCAGACCTGTGTGTGTGTGTGTGCATGTGTGAGTGTGTGTGTGTATGTGTGTGTGCATGTGTGTGTGTGCATGTGTACGCATGTGTGAGTATGTGTGTGTGTGTGTGTGAGTGTGTGTGTGTGTGTGTGTGTTCATGTGTGAGTGTGTGTGTGTGTGTGGCGTGTGTGCATGTGTGAGTGTGTGTGTGTGTGTGTGCATGTGTCAGTGTGTGTGTGTGTGTGTGTGTGTGCTTCTGGTATGGAGTAGTCCTGCTCCTGAGCAGTCCTCGGTCACATCCTTTATTTTGAATTCTTTAACTCTGTGTAACCCAGCGACATTCCTGCAGATTACATCTGTTTTTGCAACATTGAGAATAACAGTCTATGTTCATATGATTTTATATTTTGGTTAGCCACATGTTTTGTTGATATTTCCCATGTACTATAATAATCTGGATATTTGATACTTTTAAAATGGTATCGTAATCTGCTGTAATTTCACTAAGGTCTAAAGCAGGGATCAGCAACCCACGGTCCTTGAGGGCTTAGAACTGCTGGTTGTCCACCCTCCCTTTACCTGGGAGTCAGGTGTAGCACCGATTACCCAGGAGAAAAGTAAACCGGGGCTGGATTTGGATTTGAGGGCCAGGGTTGATAATCCCCAGTCTAAAGCATTTAAGTATTTCAAATGAAGTATTTGACTCAGGTCTGCTTCCCACATTGACCGGTTATGGGTTTTTCAGTGAATGGTCCCCACTCAAATCTGCACAAGGCTACTGATTCTACTCTATTTTCCATTCAAATCCTTCTTTAGATCAGGAGGCTTTCTGAAAGTAGGGCATGTGATTTGCCTGGTGATGTCATGGAAGCGACCCTGCTTAACGGTTATGAATCTTGCAAACAGTGGAAATCGAGTCATGCGTAGTGACCGTGGTCCAACCAAACCTTACCGCTGGTCTCCCAAAGACCGCCGGCAGACCCGCCGTACTGACTCACCCGGGGTCTGAGAAGGGTCAAGGCCAGTTCCTTTGCGAGCTGTTTGGCAGGGGTCGGCTACTTCTCAGGACCGAGCACAATGCATTCATGAAGTGCTTTGACCACATCCTGTTTTAGACTGTTTTGAATGAGCCAGGCCCAATCTCAGTTAGAGGCCCATCTCACCTCTTGACATGCATAAATAATTCACCCATTAATCGGATTAGCTACCGCTGGAATGTACGTCGGTATGAAATCCAGTTTCTGTTGAATGTGACACACTTTGTCTTGTGATGAGCCATATTTTTGTTTATCAGAACCCTCTGGATTTCTGTAATTTCCCTGCAAACACGTTCAGTATGCAGCTGGTACTTTGCATTTTGTGGTGTGCTTCGAACCCTTGAGTAGAGATTCTACCTGCCCCAGCTATTTTTGGCACTTACTATGTTATAATTTTAGTCACCTTCTTGAATTAAGTACCTTAGAATTCACTGCTCATTTACTGGCCTTGAGGGGTCCTGGGTCAGTGATGTTTTATGCTTATGTATTGTAATTTATTGTAATTTATTTTAATCATTCATTTTCTGTCTTAATTTTTATCTCTTTTATTCTTTCCCCCCCTTCTCTAAAGGGTCCCCCGGGTCCTAAAGGAGACAAGGTAGGAAAACAGATATTTTATTTAAATATTCAGCTCACCCAAATATTTATATTTTTGTCATATTCAGTGTTTTAAAGTTCTCCCACTGCCCTTCTCCCGCTGAGCATTCTCCCTCATCCGAATTAATGGGAAGCACATTGTTGGAAACGGTTAGCTCAAAGCGTTTCCCCAAAACCGTCCGCTCTACCCCTTTCACCTCATCACAGCCCCCCCCCAGACACACACACACACACACACACACACACACACACACACACACACACATACGCACACACACACACACATACACACACACATGCATACAAACCCTCTGCCCCCCTTCTAGCTTTGTTCCTTACATTACCCTCAAAAACAGCGAGTTCATGCCTTGACTTTCTTGCTAAATAGTTTTTCTTTCTTTTTTTAAAATGCATTTTTGCACGGTATTCTGCATTTCTCACTTAAGTGTGAATTCCTTTGCGACCTCAAGCCTGGCTCGTTTCTGAACTCTTAATTCCCCCTCAGAAGTGAGAGACCGGTCCGCAGAGCTGAAATTGGCTCCATTAACGGTTTATCACCAGGCCTTAAGTGAGAGTGCTCTACTGTGCCTCTCTCTCCTCTCTCCCTCTGTTTCTCTCTTGCTATCTCTCTTTATCTTTCTCTATCTCCCTCTGTCTCTTTCGATTTCTCTGTTTCTTTCGCTCTCTCTCCTCCCCCCCTCACTCTCTCCCTTCTATTTTTCACTCACTCACGCACTTCCTCCCTGAGTCTTTACCCCGGCATTAGAAGTCCCCCGTGCCAGTGAGCTTCTGGGGGCTCATATAGTTAAGGCACTGTTCCAGCGTACTGTATGCCCCAAACTGCTACTGAATACCCCGGGGCTGACTGTGACTGGCAGCCTTGCAGCGCGGCTCCTGATTGGCCGCAGCGTCACCCAGGGAGGGAAGGGTTTCGGCCGGTGGGTTTGCCAGGGTCTCATTGGCACACGGCAGCGACCTCTCGTGGCCGATCGGGTAACTGCTGCTGTGCAGTTTGTCGCTTCACTGCTATCTCCCAAATCGACGAAGGGCATGAAGATGTCCGGACTTCCAAATTCGGAAGGACAAAGAATCTGAGATTTTAGAAATAGGTTCCATGTTCTTCACTTGACTACAAGAGAGCAGCATTAATTATGTAGAATCAATTGCCTGCTGATTCTGGCACTTTTGCCCAGAGGAAAGAAAAACACCTCACCAACAGTGCTGACATTGACACTCTGTTTTTATTTGTATTTTTCAGTGGCGCAATCTGGATTTTATTCCCGTGAAATATTACATGGGTGACAGAAAGCTAAAGGGGCAGTTTTCGGTGATTAGATCTGTTCCGTTTCCTGTGCATTCATTCATTAATTTGCTCTATGTATCTTTCTCCCCGCCTATCACTCAGCGCTACTGCGGCCTCCAGAAACCAATCACACGCCTACCCCCCAAGGCACTGGAGAACTAATCAGGGATCTGAACATTAACAGTAGCACGACCAGAAATGTACTAAATACACAAACTGCGGTAGAGCGCTCTTCTTCTTCCAAGAAGCTCCCTTTGAACTGGCTGCCTTCGCTGAAGTTGATAATTAATAGTTGTTAAATTAGATACAGGGGCCCATCTTAAATCTTAGCTATCACCATTAGTCTTCTTCAGCTTTATTTATTTACTTATTAGATTTTGTGTTGTAACTTTGCCTGCCCACAGACCCCCTACCGTGGCATGAAAACTAGAAGGCGAGCTGAGCTTTAGCCTGTTTAGCTCTCGGTAATGTCCGCTTCAGTTCATTATAAAATGCGGAGCCAAAGCTGATGGAGAGGGAGAGATCGTAGTTTAACGAGAATGGCTCACCTGGGAATATTCTGCTGTAATCAAAAGTCTTTATGTCAGTGGGTTTAATCGCCTTGAGGTATGCCCCTAATCTTCGGAGTCAGTTAATCACTCTGAAATGCATCTTTAAAATGTAATCTTCTGTTCATCGCCCCAAGATACCGCTTTAATCTATATCTTTACTCCCCTCTCAACATCCCCCATCATCTGAGCACCTGCTACAGGGTTAGGAAATTAAATAGTAAATGCTAAGATACTCTTTGGGAAGGGAGTTACATATGATACATTAGCATGTTAGCATACTCCTCCTCTCACACATAAGGCATTACTGTGTGGCCATGTACCTCCTGACATATGAGACATAGCATGTTAGCATACACCTCCTCACACATAAGGCATTACTGTGGGCATATACCTCCTCACATATAAGACATTAGCATGTTAGCATACACCTTTTCTAAGATGAGAGCCTTGGATCTTTTCTGTCCTCTACCATCCATACATGGTGCTGTTGAGTAAATTGGTTTGGAAAAAAACAAAACTGTTTAGATGCTGGTGTGGTCTGTACACATAATACTGTGTGTGTGTGTGTGTGTGTATGTATGTGTATTTGTGTGCCTGTGTGTGTGTGTAGTGTGTGTCTTTGTGTCTGTGTGTGTGTGTGTGTGCTGGAGTTCATTTTCTGCTTTCCTGCCAAATCAGTAAATAAATTAGCTTTGCTTGAGCATTAGCATTAGGTTTTTTTATTGTTACAGGTGGGTTTTCAAATGTTGTATTTTCCCCATGGAGAAACAAGCAAATTAAATGTTTTTATGTAACCACTTGTTTTATCTAGGCGCATGATCACATTCAACACAAAAAACAACTCCCGGGTTGAAACCTTCACTGCACTTGTGCTGCCTCACATCCCCCATTGCAAGCTAGCTACAAATACTCCACTGAAACCTGACCCCACCACACTCTGTAGCCTAACCCACTCCTCCCCATACAGAAAATAAATATCCCAGACACATCTTAGAAGATGAAATACAGGGAGAGCAAATGCGATTCAGCAAATGAGCACAAAGGCAGAGTTTGCCAGCGCAGCAGAGATATGACTGAACATAGTTATTTTATAATATTTTCAGGGTAAAAATTCTGCATTCGCACAATAATCACACTGAAAATGATTTGACCTTTGCCACACCTCAAAGCTATAATGCAGATTGCATGCCAGCGTTTTCTTACCACTGAATTTTATAATATTTTCAAGGTAAAAATCCTGCATAGCATGCCTTTTAGCACAATAATAACACTGAAAATGATTTGATCTTTGCCACACCTCAAAGCTATAATGCAGATTGCATGCCAGCCTTTTCTCACCACTGAAAACAATGAAGGGCAACTTTGAGTGTGTGAAAAGCACAGAATTACCTGATTCAAAGTTGTTACATTCTGAGCTTAGGGTATCCTGGTAAGGAAAAATGAGAAGAGAAAAAGATTGCTTTGGTTTATGACTTGTGTTGGTTTTCATTATTTTTGAACTGTTGGCATGACAAAAACATTTTATGACAACATTTGAAGGTTTGATTGAGGTTTTAGGTCATTTCTCATTGGATAGAGTGCGCTTTATGTTTCAAGAGCTCACAGTCAACAGGGAAACTCCCTTTGGCTCTTGGTGGCCTAGGGTAATTGCACAGTTAGCAAACAACCAATCAGAGCATGTAGTGGTTTTCCATTCTCTCTTGGTCAGGTGGCCCCAGACCCTGTGCGACTCTGATCTGCTCACACTCCAAATACACTGTGGTGTGTGTGCGTGTGTGCGTGCGTGTGTTGGGCTGATATAAGTGTTTTTACATGGATCTTCTGACTCCTCACAGGGGGACCAAGGTGACCAGGGGCCACGGGTAAGATGCATGCTTTGGGGCCTCTCCCTTTTCTGTGTGCCTCACACTTGTTTAAAACGGCTACCCCTCTCTCTCTCTCTCTCTCTCTCTCTCTCTCTCTCTCTCTCTCTCTCTCTCTCTCTCTCTCTCTCTCTCTCTCTCTCTCTCTCTCTCTCTCTCTCTCTCTCTCTCTCTCTCTCTCTCTCTCTCTCTCTCTCTCTCGGTCATTTGCTTAGCAGACACCTTTACCCAAACATGTGCACATGTAAATATTTTGATTTTGATTTAGGATGTAAGACTATAGGTTGATGATATATGGAAAAATATATATAAATATATTCATCTTTTTTCAGTATTATACATTTCTTATTAAAATAAATATTGTTGTTCTCTTGTTTATAGCATTTTTTATTTTTCTGAAAAACCAGGGCTTCCTGGAATGAACTCCTCACTTGGCTGCATTTATTACAAATCCTGCCAGCAAACATATAGTTCCCGCTAGCTGCCCACTAACAGCTGCTCTGCCAGCATTTTAAAGTCAACAATACAGTAGTATTATGGAAAGTTAAGGTCAGGTATTCCAGATGAAGATCAGCTGTTGAAAGGATGAAAAATTGCTGGTGAACAGGCTTGCTGCTCGTGGACTGCCTTACTGCCAATTTGCAAAACACTGGCCAACCATCAGCTGGGTCTGTTGGAAAGCCTGATAGGTGTTTAGTTGCTTTGAACAACGATGGGAAGTCATGTTTATTCAGAAGCTTCACCACGTCCAAAATGTATTAAACTGCGGAGTAGCAGTGCTTATTATGGAATTTCTGAATTTTGTGTGTGGGAGTTTATTTGTATGTGTGGGTTTTTAAGACTAAAGTTACTGTTCAGATCAACAGCAGTCCAATTAGCTGGCAAAAGGCTGTTAAAGGTCAATAAATGCTAGAATATATAGAGAGAATTTTATTGAGAATCTGAAACCTAATGATGCTGCTGTATTTTGTCAGGCTTTTGGTCTTGGGCTTTGGTGTCTAAAGTATATATATTTTTTCAATGAATAGACAAAGCTCTTTCAAATGATAAAATCAAAAGTTTTGTGTCTTCAGGAGGCCAATAATGAAGGGATTTTTTTCTACTGGCATATATTCATTCATATCATCATAAATTGCAACCAAACAAAATCTGAAGTAGGCAACCAGACAGTTTTTTGCTAAACTCCTGATGTTTACAGAAAGTGAATTTTTAGTGTCTGCCATTAACTACTGTTAACTCCTTTCCCTCTCATTCTGTGAAATGTGTTGTTCACACATTGATTTAGATTTTTCATCACAGCCAACACAACTCATTCTGGTTTGGTACATGGGCCCAATACTGCCCAAAGGGTTGAGAGTCAACTGATGTAATCAGACCTTGGTTTAAATAGCATTAGTTTTGGATTCAAATTCTTTTCTGTGCTCTACTGTGCATTTGAACCTGCAAGCGGGAGCAGATGGGTGGGGTTTATACTTTTGTGATCTTAATTTGTTCCAATACACCAGGCAAGCATAGTCAAATTCAGGAAAGTATTTGAATCCAAAACAAATACTATTTGAATCCAGGTCTGGATGCAATCTAATGACACTGTTACCAGTGGTAGGTAGACAGCCAAGTATCAAGTCACAAGCTCACCAGGATGCTCTGGACACACCCAAGGCTGCATTAGAGAGACCAGACAAAACCCTCGTTAACTCTCCACACAAGGTCATTTGATTTGGGCAGGAAATTGGGTGGGGGAGGGTGGTGAGATAGAATTGACCTGGGTTGGGTTTCTAGTATCAGTATTCATTTTGGACATTTAGCCTGGGAGTTAAAATCATCCGCCACCAAGAAAAACCGTTTATCTTTCACGCCGCAAGGCAGACGACAGGGAAACCTCAACCCTGGTTAAATAAATAGGGTTTTAATGGCCTCCGATGCTCCCGTAGGCTACAGGCGCAGAGTGTTTATTTAATTAACTTATCGTTATGAATACCCCTGTCACGAACGTCGAAATCTCCTGGGAGAAACCGAGCGAGACGCACTCACCACCGAATCAAATCAACCGCTGACATATTGACTTAGCACATTAAATTAGTAGGTTAATGTAGTAGAACAAAATGATGGGGTTTCAGGAAAAATAAATAAATAATAGCTTGCCAACTGAAGCTGTAACTGGAGAAGAGGGGCACTTTTCTTTCGGCATTCTTTCGATGGAAATTTGAGTTTAACTTCATTCGGGACGAAACCGTGATGCATTACGGCTTATTAATCTTCAGTGGGAAATCATGATTAAGGCAACAACGTGCATATAAGTTAATGTTTATGGGATAAATAAGTGTCAGGCTAGTCATATGTAACTGATGAGAGAGGGGGTGATTTAAATGTACTTAAGTCTAAATAGCTTTAAAAACTAGCAGCGGTACTCTTTCACAAAGCCATTTATGTTTTCATTTGACCTTGAAACTGGATTTCCGGGATTTAAATGTACTTTTAAAAAGTCTAAACAGCTTTAAAAACTAGCCACGGTACTCTTTCGCTAAACCGTTTATGTTTCAATTCGACCTTGAAACTGGATTTCCAGGATCTGCTGTTCTTAAAGAGCTTTGATTCATACATTGTCTGAGAGAAGACCTCTCATTCTATTATGAAGTTCATAGGGTCGTTCAATTAATGGACACTGAATAGACTCTGAGAGAATACTGAAATTATTTTATCAGGTATTATCAGAGGCATTTCTGGTACCGATTCACTTGCAGCCATGTAGTTATACATTAACGATAGCGGTCGGAAATGACAATGTCTTTAAAGACTGTGTTCAGTAGCTTTAGTTGCACTGAATAAAAATCATACCCATAGGTTTGGAGGAAGAAAGGTAAAAATGTCATCCCAAATATCTTAATATGAATTCATTTCTAGAATGGCTAGTATGAGACCTGACATTTGACTACAAGACACTAAGTGGTCCAGAATTCTATCCCCCAAAGTTGAAATGAAACCTACATCTACATATCTTAAAAATTCTTAAATGATATTGGTGCCCATAAATAACAAACGGTTCAGAAATAAATTATGCTTCATTTTATTAGCATAGAAAGCAAGTGACAAGAATATGCCCTCAGGAGTGTACTTGTTTATAATTAAAGATGTTTCCATTATGTTCACCTGTGTATCATTTAGTTAATACAGTAATTAGGATCATTAATAAAAAAGACCATTTATACAGTTATACATCTTCGTACTGATACATAATTCACTATCCAAAAATGACCCTTGAATGGATACAAAAATGGAAGAGTTAATAAACTGGGTTAAGAGAAATTGGGATGTATTTGCTCATTGGTAGTGAAACAAATGCCAAAATGTGAGAAGACACCACAGTCATTCTTAACCCAATATGATAACCCTGACTGTAGCCTGCGAGTGAATGACTGTCAGTTTTAAGTCTGTTTGACAGCCCTGACTCTAGCCTGCTAGCACATCACTATCAATTTTAACCTTGTACGATAACCCTGAGTGTAGCCTTCTAGCGAATCACAGTCAGTTTTAACTCTGTATGATAACCTTAACTGTAACTTCCTAGCACATCACAGTCAGTTTTAATCCTTATTGATAACCCTGACTGTAGCCTGCTTGCACATCACAGTCAGTGTTAACCCAGCATGATAACCCTGACTGTAAACTGCATGCTAGCTGTGAGTGTGTCAGGAGCCTCTGTACCTCCCTCCTGGGATAAAACAAAAAAGGTCAAAGGTCAATGTGAGAGTTGGAACCATATAGCACCCCAAATATGGGAAGCTCTAAATCATCATTTCCTCCTCTGGTTTGCTGGAAGAGGGCCGGGGGGGAGGGGGTGGTGGGGGGTCGTCCATGTGGCGCATCGGGCTGTGAGGCCTCAGTGTAAAGGTCAGGGCAGGAGGTCAGAGGTCAAGCAAGCAACAAATAAGGCTACTTAAACCAAGGCTACTTTGGCTCTACTCAGCAGCTAGCAGTAATATCAGGGATGAAATAATGAGGGCTGTCTGTGCTGAGCTTATGTGGGAGTGCTAGCTAATGATGCCGCCAACAGCTGGCTTCAGGAAACAGCGTTGTTTTAAATGCAGTTATCTGAAACCCTGCCCCGCTCTGGTTTAGAGAAGTGTGATAAAACAAGAACGTCTTTTCCTCCTGCTGTTTTTGAAACTTGAATAAGGCTTTCCGGTGTCCATTTTTTAAAATGGCAAAACCAGCCAATCCCAGACTTACACTCACACACACACACAGAGAACAAATGGGAAATGTTAGTCAGAGCATCACTACAGATGCACATTTTTATCCACTGAATTCATCTGGAAAGACTGAGAGAGGTATTATCTACCACCTCACATATTTTACTCGGAAAAAATACCCCCACCCCCATATTTTTTCAGTGAAGGGGGGGTGGTGGATTAGCTAGGTCAGTGCACGGCATGTTTATAAAACAACAATTACGCTCCTGCAGGCAAAAGATTACAATGCTGCTGTTATTTTGTTAACACTCTGATGCTAAAAGAGAGAGAAAAAAATTGCTCATTCGTGAATTGCTGAGATTGTCAACAAACCTATTATCATCATTCAGTCATTGCCACTCTTCGCCGAGACAGGCTGTTACCTGGGGGGATGTGTGCACCTACTGCCAGGCAAGGTGTGGATTTTACACCTTGGATGTTTATTACTGTACTGTTTATTACTGTATGTATAGACAGTTTGGCAGTGCTGCACTAGTGGAGTATACAAGCAGATCTTATTGACCATTGGACATTTCCAAAGCCTATAAGTCTGTGTAAGGTTATCACTTATGGTCAAACTGCAGTCCTGTAGGAAATTTAGCATAATGGGATAAACCAATTAAGAGGTATCCTCTCGTTTTCGAGGGGGTCCCACCTGTCTTCCGGATGGGTAAAGACAACACACATCGCAATAAACTGGATTGCTAGTTCTGAAGCAGGCTGCATGCTTCTCGCTAAAGTCTTTTGTCCCATGAGGTAGTTGTTTCTGTGAGGTCAGCCACCTGAATTGCTGCAAGCATAATGAGTCCCACATGGGCACATCCTAGGCCCGGAAACTGAGAATGCCACTGAAAAGCACATGAGTATAAAATATATATTTTTAAGTAACTTTCTCTCATCACGTTCCATGTAAGCACATTTATTGCACATACAGTACAGGTTATATTCTTCATATACATAGGCGTATACTGTACGTTGGAAGAATGTTGGACCATAAAGTGAACACATAAAAATGCGTAGCAATGAGTCATGTTCAGATTTGCTTTTAAGTTTACACTACTGACATTTACACTCTGCCAGAGTCAGAGATTTTACCAAGCCAGTTCAGCTCCACAACAATAGCAGGTGATCATAATAAAGGGAAGGCGAGAGTCAGGGGCCCTAAGCTTCCTCTAAGTCCATAAAGCAGAAACAAAGAAGCTCATTGTTGAACAGAATGGTGTGCTGAAAATGTCACACTTTTCAAATCTAATTGTATTAACGTGTCGTCTTTTTTATTTTTAAGACCAAACTAAATGCAAGTCCTTCTTCGGCTAAAAATCCCTTCAGCAGCTACCTTGAACATGAATAATTGTAGTATTTTAATGGTAGTTAAGCCTAACAAATTCTCCTTTTGTATGTTTTTGAGAAGTTCTATGTTCTTTATGATCTCTCATCTTCATTTTCAGAAGAAATGAAGTTATTAGCCCTGATAGTGAGTCTTGTCCTTATCTGTGCAACCCAAAAATGATCCGCCTAGTTTGTGCACTCTATGTCCTGCCACCAGATTTATATTTTGTAGCCAATGAGTGAGTTAGTGACCAGTGCTCCAGGCGTTGTGTCAGGTTGGGATGGGGGAACAAAGAGAAAGAAAGAAAGAGCAAGAAAGAGAAAGAAAGTAAGAAAGGATACTGTTTAAATTAAAGATTGAGAGGATTTAACAGGGAAAGCTTTCTAAATCAACTTTAAATCCATGCCGTAGTGTATTTTTTTCAACATGATCTCACACTGATTTTTCATTCCCTGGGTTCACGTGTACTGAATCCTGGATAAGCAGCACCCCACGATAACATTCTGCAATTGCAAGTAGAAATATAATAAATATAAAATATGAGCAGATATATTAAATAATAGATGCATTTACACATAATCCGTGGGCAAATGGCAAAAAAAATGCCTACGCCTTATATCTGCACATTTTATAGTTTCATTTTCTTCCTGGAATGCAGGTGTCTGCTAAGTAAAGTGATGATTCTGCCTTTGTTTGTAAGAATAAATTGGAATTGAATAAGCTATAAATGTGAATTGTGCATGTATGTTTATTCACTAAGACTTGTAAATTGTAAAGTGTAAATAATGCAGTGGTGGTAAAGAATGGCGATCCAGAGGAATTCTCTTTGCATTCAATACCGCCAGGTGCAGAATATTAAAAACATCTACTGTGCAGTTGAGAAACTTACTGTCAAGCACTTGAATGTGATTTCCTTTTTCATATACTGTATATTTGTAGGCCCCTACTAAAATGTTTTACAGTTTTGAAATTTTAACTACACTATACAAAACGTATTGTTTCAACTTTAAAAAGTTAGTCTCTGGGCTTCCTTAAAGTTCCAAGCTTTAGTGTGTTTACACTCATCTTGTCTTGTCTCAAGCTCACTTAACTTAAAAAATCAAGGCAGCCCAGACACGTAACTGTTTTAAGTTGAAGCAATATGCACTTGCTGAGCACTTTTACCTATCTACTTAGAGGTTTGAAGCTTTGTGTGTTCAGAGATGCTCTTCTGCATACCACAGTTGTAATATGTGGTTATTTATGTTACGCATCATAACTCTAAGTGGATAAAGAAAATAAGTCTAATAGATACCGAATAAAGTGCTTGGTGAGTGTATATTTTACAGTGTACCCGCCAGAAAAGCCAGGTAGCTGAAATGTGTTTGAACTAATGTGTCCGGGTAATTGTCACTAATAAAGAAAGAGCTATTGTAAGTTAATTAACCATAATTTGGTAGTGCATTGAGTGCATGCCTTTGATGTCCCTGTCATGGTGAGTGTCTCCACTGTTCAATGTGAAATTGCTAAAAGGCTATTGACAATACATTGGCCTTCTACTTTATTCAGAAGCATATTTTCTCTCCAACTGACAAGCATTTGGTACAAGACAAAATAATAGCTATAGCTTGATTATTAGTGACATCAATATTCATTTGTAATCATCCAAAATTTAAAAAAGGACTTTTATTTTCTTTGGTGAGGGCTTCTCACTTGTAATTCATTGTGAAACACTGACACGGGAATGTTCGGTCAGATTAAAATCAATAAGCTTTGACCCACCTGTCATAAATAGCAAGCTGCTGTAATTGCTTGCAGCTGGTTTGGCTGCGGTTACCACCAATAAGGCTTGCGAATGAAATAACCTGTTCATGTTACTGTATAAACATCGCAAGTATATTTTGATCAATGCATGTCATTTCATTCTATGTCGGTTGTAAAGCTAATTATGAAGCTAAAAAAACGCACAGCTCTCGTGACATGTTGCCTTCGGTTGTTTTGTGGTTTGATTTTCTTTTTATCCGTTGGTTTTTGCATTGTGCCTGTGCTCTGTCCGCATGCCCTGCCTGCCTGTGTTGTGTACCTGTGCTGTGTGTCCCCTCCAGGGGTTACCTGGCCCCCCTTCTCTGGCGGCTTTGCACAGCAATCAGATCCTGACCGTTAAGGTTTGTGGTGGCGGCCTAGACGCGCTAGGTCAGGCATGAGGAGCCCACGCGCACACTGGGAACGGGGTCTGAAAGTGGGTCTGAACATCGCCACCCCTCCCCCCCACCCACACCACCCAACTCCCAATGATGTTGTCTGACACAAGAAATTGATTGCAACATGACCTCCTGCTAGACTTAATCTTGACTGATGGTGACTACATACGCTTTCACGATGACAAGAACAGGCCATTTCACCCATCAAGGATCACCACTTACTGCTCAGAGCCCAACAGTGACTGTGATGGGGACACTGTGCTGTAGGAGGTTGCATCCTTCATTCGGGGATTGAAATGAGGTCCTGACTCACTGCGGTCATTGAAGTTCCTGTGGCGTTTTTCAAAAAAGTATTGGGGAGTTAACCCCTGGTGTCCTGGTCAAATTCCATTAAATTCCTTACCAGCTTTGTTTCATTACATGTCATTTGGCTTACGCTTTTATCCAAAGTGACTTACAGTTGATTTAAACTAAGCAGGAGACAATTGTCCCCTGGAGCAATGCAGGGTTAAGGGCCTTGCTCAATGGCCCAACGGCTGTGCAGATCTTATTGTGGCTATACCGGGGATCGAACCACCGGGTCCCAGTCATGTACTTTAACCACTATGCTACAGTCCGCCCTGTTTCCCAAGGTCATTGCCAGTGCAGGGTATTGTGTGGCATACCTTGTTAAAAGATAAAAACAAAAGGTCAATTGCCAATTACTGTTAGGTGTGGTCAGGTACAGCCGGTTTCTCAAGCCGTGGGAAAAAGTTTATTTCCCCCATTAGAGATTTAAATGACTTGGCATGAAAGAATGTAGCTGGCATTCCCAAACCCGTAAGGGTTAGATTATGGGAAAAAGCACAGTTTCCTAACTGAAGCAGGGCTTGACCAGAGACTGCCAGTGCAGAAAAGAAAAAAAAGAAAAGAAAAAGAACTAGAGAGCTGGAATACTGAATGATAAAAGTTAAAGAAATATATTTTTTAATGGATTTAGGCACTTTGCCACAAACCACTTTTTCCAACATGGCAGCTAATTGGTCAAAACGTTCTGTAGATGTGTGCCCTGGGAAAAAATCTTCTGGCTGAGGCACACATTCTTCAAATCCTCCTCACTCTTCCAGCTTGTGAAATTTTCTATTCTGCAGTATATTGGAAGGAAAAACATTGCAGAACAATGAATGAGATTGGAATTGGAATGGAAGGTAGGTTGGGTGGAAGGGGGGAGATTCGCGTGGTTCAGACTCTCTTCTCCAAATTCGTTTTCAGTGTGTGAATCTCCGTGGGTCTGACTTGGCGCTAAGCTCTGTTGTGCTCATGACAGCGCCTTCGTTGCGGGCAGTTTCCCGTTCTTTCTTTGGCACCCAAACGAGGTTGAGACGCTTCGCCCAGAACCTCATGGAAAAGCGTTGATCTCTCCCAACAGCGAAGGCACTGAGCTTGGGTTTTTTTTTTTTTTTTCTGTCACGTTCCTAATCTATTTCTTCTTTTTCCCCCTCCCTCCTTTTTATCTCTTCTTCTCCACCACCATTTATTCGGGGACCTCCTTGGGCTATCTCCTTCTCCGACCTTCACCTGTCCCACTGACCTCTGACCTCTGAACTCTGCACCTACTCAGATGGTCTTCCCTAAGATCAATCATGGCTTTCTTTCCGCTGATCAGCAGCTTATTAAACGCCGGCTCATTAAGGTAGTGCCTACCATTTCTCTCCTCTCTCTCTCATCCATCACTCCTCTCCTCCCTCTACCCTCTCCTCCTCTCACCAGTTTGCCTGCTACTGTAGGGTTTCCATACACTGCATCACAAGTACAGTACATGTTCCTTGGTATGACCAGTTAGGTTTGATCACCAGGGACCAGTAGAAGACTGAATACAGATTGGCTTTCTTTTTGCTGAAGCCGCTTTTTAAAACACGTATCACAGCAGTTTACACTGATGAAGGCTTGAGGGCTCATTTATACGGATGATGTCTTCAGAGCATCAAACCCTTGCCTGTGACAGCTTGTTTTTGGTTTTTCTGTTTGGTAAGTGGATCAAGTGTATGGTATCTGTCTCTGAGGCATGAAATAAGATTAATATATATTTTTTTATCTTATACATTTGATTATTATTATTATTATTATTATTTCTTGCTTTTCTTATGGTTATTAATTATTTTACACTGTTAGTTCTGGCTCAAAGTCTCAGTGTCTGAGAGCGTGAAACCTTAATAAAGAATAAAGTTTCTTGAAAATATTAAATTTCATCTGCCACCGTCACCACGTTTTGTCTTCATTGATTTTCCTAAAAAAACTTAAACATTAATGGGAAGTTACTGTATGTATGTCCATCATAAGTGATTTCAACCCACATGACCAATTAATTATTCAATTAAAAAGTGAAACATAGTTTGAGCCCATAGCCGTAAGCAGATTGATTGAATTATTATTTCGACTTATAATTTCTTACACACACACACACACACACACACACATACACACACACACACATACTCTCAAAACCAGTGTTGCATACTTTTTTCAACTTTCCTATTATCCATAAGAACAACACCACTCAAACTTCCAATAGAACAGTCTCCATTTCATAACAAAGTGCTTAATCGTAAGCCCATCACTTGAAAATGATAAAAGCAATCTGTTTTCCTCTGACATTAGTACTCTTACATATGTTCTGCAATATCCAATTGTGTTTTACTAATTTTTCTTTCCTCCTTCCCCTGTAATTCAGGGAGATCAGGGGCAAGCTGGCCCCCCCGGACCACCGGGGCCCCCAGGCCCCCCCGGTCCTCGAGGGCCCCCAGGCGACACAGGTAAAGATGGTCCCAGGGGAGTCCCAGGTCTTTCGGTGAGTAACATCCTCACCAACATCTCCTAGTTGTCATATATTAAAACCAGCTTAATATGTCCTCTGACTACTCACCCCATATGAGCCGTTTCAAATGTTATCACTGGATTTAATGGGCATTATCAATGGTTATAAGCCCCATATGGGTTAGTAGGAGCCTACTACACCCACGGGTTGGTTCTGAAGACCGTTGTCTGTTCTATTCACATGGTTGATGAACAGTATGAATACAAGAACACCCCAGATTCAGTAGGAATTCACTGTGTCCCTCAGCATGTCTGCCAAATACATTACATTGCATTAATGGCATTTGGCAGACGCTCTTATCCAGAGTGACGTACAACAAAGTGCAAAGTGCATACCCATAAGTACAATTTCAACAGCTACCTGCACAACAAAGATAAGGACCAGGGCCTATTTTATTTTATTTATTTATTTATTTATTTTTGTAATACTGCAACAAGCAAATGTATGAACAAACCACTTATCAAGCCAAGCAAAACATCCAAATACACAAGTAAATATCACTGGTAAAGACAACAATTAAGTTTGAAGCATAACTTAGTGTTTTCAGGTAAGCCGAATTAAAACACCCGTTTCAAATGTTATCACTCAATTGAATTATACTGGATCTGGAGTCTTCTTGTATTTGTATGATTGATCAACCTTGTGAAAGGATGATAACAGTCTTCTGAATGTACTAGTAGGTGTAGTAGGCCCATATATATGAGGTTGATAACCACTGATAAAGCCTATTCAATGAAGTGATAACATTTGAAACGGGTGCCCATACCTTTAAAAATGCCCCGTTTCTCAGAATCAATTTCTTAATCACAGTTTATGTTTTGTTTTTTCCGCTCTCCGATAAAAAAGTCATAACGTATTCCATGTGTGTGAGGCTGGAAAGATGGGATGGCGTGTTAATGTATGTACTTTCTGGACTGGATAATGTTATTTACTGTCATAAACTTGCACCAGTCCCCCAAACCCATTTTCCTGTGTTTGCTTTATTCTGCTGGCAGACTTCCTCCAAGATAGCCTTAAAAATATGAAGCACTATTTGTGTGTTTTGCTCCAAGTTCCGATGATTACCAGTTTCGGCTCCCCCGGTTGGTTCAAAATCAAAGCAGATTTCCAGCACACTTTTGCCTCTGTTGAACTCTGTTGAATGCTAGACATCCTATTTTCAATGATTCTCTCATAGTCACTCACAGATTTATACAGTGCCCTTTTTCACTGTATCTCCTCCCCTGTTGTCCAACTTCCCAGAAACAAACCAATTAGTCATCCTTGTTTTGACAAAATGTAATTGC
The DNA here is from genome assembly GCF_963514075.1 of Conger conger. Taxonomy (NCBI): domain Eukaryota; kingdom Metazoa; phylum Chordata; class Actinopteri; order Anguilliformes; family Congridae; genus Conger; species Conger conger. The sequence goes on from NC_083767.1 coordinate 34,373,613, forward strand.
GTTTTGATGCAAATCGGATGCTTCCGGAACACCCGCGCTGCTATGAAGTTGTGAAAATGGCGATCTTGTGATACGGCTTTCTTTGTAGCCGTATCACAAGACAGAAAGCTATTACTGCAGCAAGAAAATAAAATAATGATAGAATAGGATAGATCTGCAGAGAATGGTATGAGTGCATGTGTGTGTGTGCTTCTGGAATCGGTCCAACTTTGAAATAAGTGTCTATGCTGACAATAAATACTGTCTATCCACAAATACAGTGTACAGTAAGTACAGTGTAACTATGCTGTATGTACACATTATAAAACACTGTGTGAATGGGGGTGAATAGAGAGAAAAATTCTGGATTGACTGCAGCAGAAATGAACTACCGAAATATGTCCACAAAGATGTTTCGGAGTTGTAAGTACAATATAATAGTGCATACTTACTTGGCAAGTACAATGTTATTACTACTAGTCTACTGTTAAAACGATGTTATTAATATGGCAATTTTATATAATTACTGCAGCATCTGAGCACCTTCTCACAGTGAAATAATAGTCACCACATAGACAGCAGGAAGTTAAGCCATGTCAGAGATATATATAACAATGTTGGGGTAAGGTAGACATGATGTCACCTTACGCAGAGAAAAACAAAACAGTGAGGAGCCCCACCAGTCACAGAGTGCTGTTATCAATCAATAATAATGTTGACTGATTGGTCGACAATTAGGGCATATACTATATGGGTGATATATGTATACCCCCGTGGGTTTTACCAGAAAGTACCCAGAAAGTATACACTAATCACTGTCAGTGTTGGTCTGTTGATTGTCTCCCAACATGCTCTGTGATTGGAGGAGCCCATTTTTTTCAGAGTGTGATGACAAGATGTAGGTTTCACTGGGGGCCTTGCATTGACATAAAGACCCAAGAGTTACGCTGAGAATTACACAGTTGTTACACTGTTCTGTTCTGTCCCTGACAGTAGTGTGCAAAGTAACACACCCTCTGTCACTGTTACAGGGAGAGCCAGGGAACCCAGGCGAATTGGGGTTGATGGTAAGCACTTTACTCTTTCCTTCTTGGCACATCGCAAGCTGCTTTTCAACCACACTCTATACCCTGGATCTGTTACAATTCAGCCATTTAGTAAGTGCTTTTATCCAGAGCACCCTACACTGCTGACTTTTTGTATATACAGTATATTTTGTATATGCAAGGTATATGCATTACGTAGTGTTTTCACACGTGATGTTTATACTTCAAGAATTCAGTGCCTCGCCTGAATGGTACAATGGCAGTGCCCTACCTGGGAATGGAACCTGTACGCTTTGAGATAGTTTCAAAACAGTTATACTACCCTGCTGACTTTCTATAGAAGGCAGTTGCTTCTCATGAGGATTGTAGCTGGGCAGTTTTTAATTGTAGTTTATTTGTCATAGACATCAATGTACTCTGCTTTCAAGAAGATTTAAATAAGAAAAAAAAATGGATGTTTTGCATTTCGGGCATCCATACAGTGACTTCTTTTTTGTGTGTGATCATGAACAAGGAAAGGTTTTGATGTTTTTACTTTAAATGAAAACCACAGTAATCATAACCTTCCCATCTGGGAGAATCAAAGGCCGAATGGATGCATCTGCTGCTTTGAGAAGTCATAAAAGTACAACATGTCAGGGAAATGGTTAAATTATTTTCTCTGGTCATATTGTTGCAATTGGTAATCCATTGAAATAACCAATAAACAAAGCTGTTCCTCTATCACTCATTGCAAATCCCCATTTGTCAGTTATTCAAAGTAATTTGACTGATATAAATTGAATGGCTTTGACTCTACACAGCTGCCATTTGTATTCAAAACACTGGACATACATTAAACATTAAACTGTTATCCGGCGCTAAGATCATATTTTCATGGTTCATGGGGGAGTTCAGGCTCTGCTCAGGCTTGATGTGCGAACAGCAGATTCTTATGAAATGCTTTTAAGAGTTTATTTTCTCACATGAAACCCATTACTGGAACGAACCACTTCCAGTTAGCACTGATTGAATGCTGCTTTTGCTGCTTAGTATATAAACCATTTAATGAAATGTTCCCTCTTAAAAATGCATGGAATGCTTTGGTCTGTGTCCTGGTGCCAACACTGCAGAACTACAATTGGACAGAAGTCCCAGCTGAACACAGAACCGTCTCCATTTGAGATTTGTCCGGTGTCTTGATGACATCAGTCTCCACACATTTTAAACAAAATCACAATGTTGCAGAAAAACAATACAGTGTCTTGAAGAAGTATTGGTCCCCTTCCTGATTTCCTCTATTACTGCATATTTGCGACACTGAATGGTTTCAGAATCTTTCATAATGTAGTATGAATCACAAAAAACTATGTTTTAAGTGAAATGTTGCATTTGCTGTAGGCCGCAAAAGACAGGATATTAAATTGATCAGCCCTAACGCTAACATCAGCCTGCTCTCCATCATTGCATTTAGGGCATTGAGGTCTAATTGAAATTTAATAAAATGTAGTCATGCAATGAGAAATCATGTATATTTCTGAATTTCCCAAAGAATGAGTGGTCTTGTGTCAGGATCTGTTGGATTTAAAAGTAGTTATTTTTGCACCAAAAATCGTAATGTTTTATGCTAATTCGTTAAGGGTATCCATAACAAAGCAGCCATTGTAGTAGACCTGCAAAATGGCATTGAGATTGGCTTCGGGTGAGATATTGAGGTTCAAAATTTGCAGTATTGAATGGAAGTGCCAACCAACGCAAACATATAGCGCTGCCACACTCACTATAATGTAATATTAATAAATGTAATATTAGACAAAGTGAAACACAAAACTCATTTGTAAAAATGATTAGAAACCTCAATCCTCGTTTCACATTTGCAAAAAGCACCTGGATTATTCCCAAGCCTTTTTGGGTAGTGCTCTATAGACAGATGAGTCAAAAGTGGAAACTATAGATGAAATCAGAATGTTTGTAAACAAAGGTTGCTGAGATACTTCCGAGTGGCCACTCAGCCACAGAACGAAGTAACGTTACTTCAAAATCGACTGAACCGGAGCTGTGTAGAAACAATTAGCCAGATAACAATGCCGAAATCGTGTTGTTTTTTGGACTGTAATGCCAAATGTAATGAGGATAACCCAGGGCCTACAGTCCGATTAAAGGGTGGTCTCAGTTTTGACAGGTGCTCGGCACACTCGATGACAGTTGTCACAGAGACGCCCAGTATAAGATGTCAGAAACAAAACATGGGGGCAAAAACAAAAAACAAAACCAGAAAAATTCTATTGATCATGTCCTTCACAGACGTTGTTGTGTAAACGCTCATCGGCGGCCGTGTAGAATACAGGATGATAACTGGGATGATAACATGAAACGTTAAATCCAACCTTGCCTGTTGTAAACTAACAAGTTTTGGTAGTAACATTATAGTAATACAGTTTCCATGAACGCTAGCTAGCCAGTTTGCAGTGGTTATTCATGTTAATGATGTTGGCTAGCTATTGTTAGCTACAAGGCTATGAGGTGCTGCCAGCTAACATTAATGTTAAATTAGCTAGCAAGACCACTCGTATAAATCGTATAAATCATATCATTTAAAAAAATCGTTCAGTTTTCACAAATCATTTTTTTATTCCAACATTTACTTGGTTAAATGACACGGAAAACACTGCCTCCTATTCATATTCGTCAACAGCAGCAGGCAGCCAGAGCCATTATCCACCCGGACGTAAGTTCTTTGCTGTTGTGACGTCACGCTGATTTAATTCCCATTATCTGTACATAGTAAGTTAGGAATGGTTGATCAATGATACAAATACAGTATTTCACAGGAAGAACATTGTACCAAGAGTCAAACATTCTGATGGCAGTGTGATGGTATGGGCATGGCTTTGCCTCTGGGCCTGGACTGCTTGCCATTATTGAAGGCATCATGAATTCTGCTCTGTACCAAAAGATTCTTAAGGAGAATATCCGGTCATCTATCCATGAGCTGAAGCTGAAGTGTGCTTGGGTTATGCAGCAAGACAATGATTGAAAACATCAAAAAGGCTTTTTTGAGAGGCCTAGTCAAAGTCCGAACTTTAAAACAATAGAGATGCCATGGCAGGACCTGAAACAAGCAGGTCATGCTAAAAAAAACTACCAATTTATCTGAATTAAAGCAGTTCTGCAAATAGTGGAGATAGAATTCCTCCACAGGGATGTAAAATATTGATATCAAATTATAGGCAGTGTTTGGTTGCGGTTATGGATTCTAAAGGTGGTGCAACCAGTTATTTGGTTTAAGGGGGCAATTTCTTTTTCACCTGGCTGATATGGATGTTTGAAAACTTTTTCATTAAGTGAATTAATAAATTACAAAAATGTTTTTGTGTTTACTCAGGTTGCCTTTGTCTGATGATAACATGTTGTCTAAAGATCTGAAACCATTCAGTGTGGCAAATATGCAATAATAAGAGACCCCCCAGGTCTCTTAAAACTGATTCACTTTTCTTAGCCATACTGTAACCAGAAGTGCCTGTGTAATTTGATTAAACATTTATTAGTGTATTTGTGTGATGGTTGCAGGATTGTAAATTAAATCAACAAGTGTAAAGGACTTTTGCAGGCGGCTGGTGCCACTGAGTTTATTTTGGAATGCCCGTTTGCGCTGTATTATGCACACACGCCCACACTCACACACACACACACACGCACATACACTCTCTCACACACACTCCACTCAAAACCTTTGAGAATTCACATCTCAAAGTCTTTATTCCTCTGTAAATTAACCTTGTCTGACCTCCACTGTGAAGCTTTGCAGAGTCATAACAAAGGCCAACAATATGTCGAGAAAGAAATGAGAATTCTCCCGGTGACACGGGCTGAATTTCCACTGAACACACTGCAGAAATGTCAAGGCTGATCTCTCTGCCACGACCGGAGGACTTAATGTTTCAGGGCCTCGTACAATCTGTGACACTAATGTACTTTTCACAAGGTAGAATGTCACGGTCTGGCATGGAGGGCCTGTCCCATTTAGGTGAGCGATTATTATTCACTCTTTGAAAGGGTGTCAAGTCTCCTTATCAGCCCAATTTTATGGTTTTTTTGTATAGTTGGTGCTATCCATGGCCCTGTTTCTTTCAAGCCCAGACATTCAGCTTCCTTCTCATCTTGCTGCAGCACTCTCATGGCTGAAAAAACAATAATAGCCATTCCCCTTCTAGGACTATTAGCCTACGGCAAGGATATAGTTAGGGATGCTGAATATTGGATATAAATTGTGTTATTTAAATAAAGATGCAAAAAAAATAAGCCAATTACAATTAATGTAGAAGGTAGAATATGATTGTAATGATCATTAGGGTACAATAAAGAAAAAAATGAGCAAATTAATAACTTTAGAAAATATAAGTGGAGTTGTCTCCACAGGAGTGGTTAGTAAGGGTTTGGGGAGTGAGGAAGAGGAGGGCAGAGACAAAGAACAAAATTTACTTACCATGTAAGTAGAAAGACCAGAATTTTTGAGCGGATGGCTGAGTTTGTGGAGATTTAGAGGCGCCTCTGGTAACTGCTTCTGGAGGAGAGCTGCAGACGCATGATCATCCTGCTTCTTTAGGACGTGGTCCAGAGCCCTGCTTTCGCAGAGCAGAGAGCGCTTTTGGATTTTTGATCTAGACACTATTGTCAGGCGAAGAGAAGAATCTGAGCCATCTAAGCATGTGGCTCTCATTAACAGAGGAGTTCTCTCTCAAGCAAGATCAGGAAAAAGAAAAACCCTTTACAGGAATTTGAGTTATCAGTGCCATAGCATTACTGTGTGGAGGTAGGGTTTCATTTTTCAATTTACAGTTTGGCAGTTTGGCAGACCCAAGGCATGGCTTGCCTTCCTTTTCCAAAGGTAAACCGCCATTAGAGGGAAAGTCTCATGCAGTGTGCATTTTGGTGGCCTTAGGAGTTTTGTGGAAATATGGAATGCTCCATTCACGCTATTCTAATTATTCCAGCTGATCCACTGTGTTGTCATTCACGTGGAAAAATGGGGAACACCCTCCCACCACACACACACCCCTGGCCTCTGGCAATGTAGATGGTAAATGGCTGGCATTTATATAGCGCCTTTATCCAAAGCGGTGTACAGTTGATGCTTCTCATTCACCCATTCACGCACACACTCACACACCAACCTGCTCGTCTGGAGCATTTAGGGGTTAGGTGTCTTGCTCAGGGACACTTCGACTCAGCCCGGGCGGGGGATCGAACTGGAAACCCTCCGTCAACTGCTCTTACCGCCTGAGCCAATATCGCCCATGAGCTCACAGGCAGGCCCTCACCAAAAATCACCCAGCAGAAGGCATGCAAGCATCCATAATAATGTACCGTTTCTTTGTACAGGGGCCTGACACACAACATGTTCTTGGGCGTTTCTAGATTACCCATGAACCAGACTCAGAAAGAGATGGAAGAGGAGCCACATTTGTGATACAGCTTTTATATAAGCCACTGACCAGCAACTGACAAGTTGCAGTAATGTAAACACAACATGTAGCACTGGGAAATATGAATAAAGATGTATCCACCTGTAATTTAATATCAACACAAGGCAGACGCTTGATTGTATGAGGAGGGCAGACATCTCTTGGTCCAATTCCTTCGCTGGGAAAGACGCCTGTCTTGTAAAGCCCTGATGAGTAGTTCTCCTCGAGCCAGAACACATGGAGCAATGACTCATCACAGACTTCCTGTAGCTGAATGATTGAAACGTTGATTCAGTGAATCAAACCTCTCCCGGGTCATGGAGAGGTTGAAGTGAATCATAAGGTAACCTTACATTTGGGACTTTTTCATATTGTTCAGATGGAATAGTTTACAGCACTGCTTACTCGCGACACACTGGGTGCAGTATAAATGTCCTCGCTTTGCGGAAGTTTTAAATAACAGAATTCTTGTTTGCGCTTATATTCCCAGAGGCGGGGGGTTTAGAGATACACTCTCCAAAAAATATGGTCCCAAAAAACCCTGTGATCTTGTAGAAGAACCCCATCTAGTTCAATGGTTCTTCTGCAGGCAAAATAGTTCATTGTCTGGGAGCTTTCATGCTTCACACCTATGATAGAGGGTTCCATAAAGAACTAAAAATGGTTCCTCTATGGAGACCAGCCAAAGAACACTTTTTGTCTGAGGGTGGCCCTAGTCAACCAGCACTTTCTGTCAGTGCACTGTCTGTTTAGCATCCATTCTTTAAACAGCTTACTGTAGTGCCAATCAGGCTATAGTAAGCAAATATGTTAACCAATGATGTACTCAAGAAATGCGTGCATAAACATATCACTGGCATCAGCAAATGCATCACTCTGATGCATGTAGTTGCCATATTTCTGAGGCTACACTTACAGGGAGGGTTATGTAAAAGGCATTAGGGACTAGGGCTCCCTAACCCCACTGCTGGCACATCTGCACATACAGGAAAAATAAGAACCTGTAACAATTTTTATTTAATTTGATTTAATTATTTTCAACTGTCACTACTGAGGAATGTGTTTCATTTGATTTCGTTGAACAGGACACACAATCTCTACCACATGAAATGCACTGTATCTGTTAGAATCTAGTCACAAAACTCAGGTGCCAATTAGAAATGACCAGCACTGCTACACCACTGTGAATGTCAGCCTCCCCGGATACCTGTATCAGCCAATCACAGGGCATAAGTACATCATCTCTCTGGCTGCACAGCCAATGACATGGTACTATGGTAAGCCAATGGTATTCACTCTGTAGAGTGGACTGGGTGCTCGTACCCTACCCTACCTCCCTAGCAAAAATATATCTCAACCATAAAATAGTAAACAAATCACAGAGTTGGATCTGGGATCTAATATCTGACCGAGGTAACATTTTTCAGCAGTGTTTCCATTCATTTGAGTGTGTTTATGAAGCCAGGGAAAGTAATAACATCAGCGTATCAAAAGAACATTAATATTCGTGTAGCAACAGACTTCACTTTTTCCCCTATTCTCTCTGAGTGATTCCCTCTCAGCATGAGGTTTCATGGTGAAGGCCATCCCTCAGTGGAGCAGTGAAGTCGCTGAAGGTGGGCCGCTCAGCTTATACAGAGTCTGTTTGTTCTCCCGCCTGCTCTTCCGACGGTGTAATTAATCATGGCACCCGAACGCAAAAACACCAGATAAGTTAGAAGGAGCCAAAGAGGACCCGGTGATCTCAGCGGACGGGTTCTGCTCTGTTTCAGACCTTTGGCTGGCAGGCTGTCTGTATCGACTAGGGCAGAGAGAGAGAGAGAGAGAGAGAGAGAGAGAGAGGAGAACAGAGAGGGGGGGGGTAGAAAGAGGAAAGAAATAAAGAAATAAAGGGAGGAAAGTGCCTAATAAGGTACCAAAGCTTGTTGTTGGGGAGCTACCCTATAAGTAAATAAAATTGTACCCCTAGCCAGCAATATATACGTGTATATGTGAAGAATGGCTGCATCCCCTCACCTTCCTGACATCCCATCTCATGCTGGTTTCATGCACAGGCGATGGGTGGTGGGGTAGGTGGGGTATGGCCCACTCAGAAGCGCTAATTGAATCTGTCAATAGTGGCTCAGAGCAGCATAAGTGCAAGAAGGGGCATGTTTTTGCCCGAGATTCTTCTGTGTCAGTGCCGAGACACGTGCTGGTTTTCTCTTTGGTGCAGATTTCTGGCCCAATCTGGCCCCCTGTTACCACATGCCCAAGCGCTTGGTGGGATTTGCTGCGTCAGCAGTAATGGAGGATTGATGGGGATCTTCATCTTGTTTTTCTGCACATATAGGGCCCTGGCTCACGTGCTAGGCCCTGGCAGAGCCACACGGACTTGGGATCGATACAGTAACAGTCTGTTCTTTCAGCACAGCAGGCAGTGGTAGGGCTTTGGATGTCTTGGTTTCTTTGGACTTATTCCACCCTCCAATTCATTACATTACATAGCATTTCAATGGAGACTGACACTCTTCTCTAGAGTAATTTACAGCAGTGGAAATTGACACTTTTATCCCGAGTAAATTACAGCAGTGGAGACTGACACTCTTCTCTCGAGTAACTTACAACAGTGGAGACTGACACTCTTATCTCAAGTAACTTACAACAGTGGAGACTGACACTCTTATCTCAAGTAACTTACAACAGTGGAGTCTGACACTCTTATCCAGAGTAACTTACAACAGTGGAGACTGACACTCTTATCCAGAGTGACTTACAACAGTGGAGACTGACACTGTTATCTCAAGTAACTTACAACAGTGGAGACTGACACTCTTATCTCAAGTAACTTACAACAGTGGAGACTGACACTCTTATCCAGAGTAACTTACAACAGTGGAGACTGACACTCTTATCCAGAGTGACTTACAACAGTGGAGACTGACACTGTTATCTCAAGTAACTTACAACAGTGGAGACTGACACTCTTATCTCAAGTAACTTACAACAGTGGAGACTGACACTGTTATCTCACGTAACTTACAACAGTAGAGACTGACACTCTTATCCAGAGTAACTTACAACAGTGGAGACTGACACTCTTATCTCAAGTAACTTACAACAGTGGAGACTGACACTCTTATCCAGAGTAACTTACAACAGTGGAGACTGACACTCTTATCCAGAGTAACTTACAACAGTGGAGACTGACACTCTTATCCAGAGTGACTTACAACAGTGGAGACTGACACTCTTATCCAGAGTAACTTACAACAGTGGAGACTGACACTCTTATCCAGAGTGACTTACAACAGTGGAGACTGACACTCTTATCTCAAGTAACTTACAACAGTGGAGACTGACACTCTTATCTCAAGTAACTTACAACAGTGGAGACTGACACTCTTATCCAGAGTAACTTACAACAGTGGAGACTGACACTCTTATCCAGAGTAACTTACAACAGTGGAGACTGACACTCTTATCTCAAGTAACTTACAACAGTGGAGACTGACACTCTTATCTCAAGTAACTTACAACAGTGGAGACTGACCCTCTTATCCAGAGTAACTTACAACAGTGGAGACTGACACTCTTATCTCAAGTAACTTATAGCAGTGGAGACTGACAGTCTTATCTTGAGTGGCATACAGCAGTGGAAACTGACACTCTTATCTCAAGTAACTTATAGCAGTGGAGACTGACAGTCTTATCTTGAGTGGCATACAGCAGTGGAGACTGACACTCTTATCTCAAGTAATTTACAACAGTGGAGACTGACACTCTTATCCAGAGT